>NC_056728.1:39038875-39046375 GCF_019279795.1 Protopterus annectens | reverse complement strand
TTATTAGCTGATAAGTCACTTAATTAAAGAAGCCAGACTGAAAAAGATCTGGATGCCATCAAGAGCTATGGGTGTTAACTGGAAGTATACATAAAAGGCACTACAGGCTTGATACTACTTAGTGATTTCCCACAGATAAATTGTCTCATTGTTTTCTCTCAATACGGCTTTCATAAGGGGTCACTTAGCTGATACATCTCATTTCACTTTCAGAACCCCTATGAAAGTGTCTTAATAACAGGCAGCTTGTTTATTTTTAGCTTTTTCAAGGCCTTTGATTTATCAATCACTGTCTCTCTCTTTCTTTCTCTCTCTTTCTCTCTCTGTCTTTTGAGTCATTGTGTGCAACTTCATTCAGATACTACCTACAAGGTAGGAAGAAAAGAGTTAAATGTAAAAAAATGCCTACCTCAAGACTTATCTTGTGAGGTGCCCCAAACTTCAGTCCTGTTCACCATTTTTATTAATTAAAAAAGTCATCACTGTAGCAGTCTCTGCTTAATCCAGTACACAGATGACACCATGCTTTGTAGTATTTGTAACTTGACTTTAACAAGGCAAACCAACACTGAACCTGGTTTCTACAAGCTTAATTTATGACAACATAATTCTGGACTAATCCTCTAGACCTCCAAAACCAAAAGGATGCCATTCTTTGTTCTCTGACTTTATCCTTCTTCAAAGGGGGGATCCAATTGTGTTGATTAATTTAGTAAAATCACTAGACATTCTCCTGATCTATTTGCTTCTTTTGTCAAGTAGCACTCACTATCAAAAACCCATCCAAGCCCAATGGTGTCTAAATCTTCATCAAGCCTTACCTCATAAACTGTTCCAGTTCCCTCCCTGTTCTAGGACAGAGATTTCTATGAAGCCACTTTATGAAAAGTATCCACTCCACATCAGTAAAATTGCTTAAATTTGCTAATCACCGAAGAGTGAAATTTTCCAAGAAGACTGGTTGGTGGGATTACTGCTGTAACTTAAACTTACAGTGCTGATTTTACAACATGTTGACTAAAATTCATTCACCTACCCTTTGCCTTCAAATAAATTTACAACAGTAAGAGGCTTTTATTTTCAGCTCATTTCAATGTTATGCTTTACCTCCAACCTCCATTTATTTAATTCTTCTCTTATTTTTTCTGGAAGGAGTAACAACTCCACTGATGATGGTTTATTCAGTGTTCACACAGCTGAAAGATGAAATACCACTCTAGATGGAAATCATTCTCAAAACAGCTTGAATTTGCGCAAGAATAAAACATGGACTTACAATAACTAGTCTTGCAACAGCCACTAAGGAATAACCTAATGTCTATTTCAGAATGTGTAGATGACTTAACATGTTTCCTATGAATGGACTTTTGTGCTCGAGTTGAAATCTCTACACCTCTGTACCTCGCCTCTGCATTTGCTTGGCTTTCTTCTCCTCTCTTCTTTCTTCTTTGTCACTCCAGCTCCTTCTCTATGGCTATCTTCTCCAACCCTGCTTTTCCAACCTTTTGCATGCCAGAGGCAATTCAATTTTCTTTGCCTCAGTTAACATCCTGAGTTCCCCTCTAGAGTTCCATATGCATATTTTCCTGTTATTCATTGCCCACTTCTAATATGGGGATACATACATTTGTCTGCATTGTCCTTTATTTGCTGATCATTGTGGGGTTTTTTTTCTGTTTGCATCTTTATTTATTTTGGCTCTGTTGTTTCCATTTACCTGTACAAAACTGCATTATAAATCCATTTATCTGTGTCGTGTATTGTATTTCTACTCTTTGGTGGTATCTAATGCTTGTATAAAATATATTCATTGATACAGAGTGCTTTTTTTATTTTGAGTCCATCATGCTGAATTGTTTTTACTCTAAATTGATTTATGTTACAATGGCCTATTTTTTTCTGTTTTGCACTGCACTGTATCTGATTGTAGAGCAGTACTGTGAGGCAGCAGTTGGCTTTGTTGCCTCACAGTGCATCATTTTCCAGTTTGGTTCTCATCTTGATTGCTTCTCTGCAGAGTCTGTATACTGTCAATGTGCTCCTGTGGGTTTTCACCAGATACTCTGGTTTCCTCCCACATATCAAATGTGTGAAATAGGTAAATTGGTGTTCCACCAATTCAATGAAAACTGTGTATGCTGTGTATTTATGAGTGTGTGTGTGTGTGTGTGTGTGTGTGTGTGTGTGTGTGTGTGTGTGTGTGTGTGTGTGTGTGTGTGCGTGCGCATGCGTGTGTGTGTGTGCGTGTGTGTATGTGTGTGTGAGGCTGCGACTGTCCCACAGTGGGTCAGCACCCTGTTTAGCATTACCTCCTCTGACCAGCTCCCATTCAACAATAAATTGGATAAGTGGGTAACTGGAGAATGAATGAATGAATGAATGAATGAATGAATGAATGAATGAATGAATGAATGAATTCATTAATCTATTTCATTCTATATGGAACTTTCCCCCTACAAACTGCACTGAAAACAGACTCTGTCCAGTCAGATAACACTGTTATGAAAACATTCACACACACTTTTCTACATGAAATTTCATTATAAAACTTTCTGTCTTCTTTTACCTCTGTCCATATGTTTGACTCTCTGCGTGTCACATATACACTTAAGCAATGAGCTCAGCAGCAAGATTTCCAGCAGTACACTGCAGCTTGAAAACTGCTTCCCAGTAATGTAATAGCTGCTTCAGTAAGATTGGTGTACTGTGAAAATAGCACCTGCCTTCATGAGTGTGCATACTGCCTGCACATTTCTACATGATGCCCATGCTAACAAACATCAGTTACTATGGTGCTGTGCAAAACTGGGAAAGCTTGATTTAACTACAACACTCTGCCTAATACTCTGAAACATTGCAGTTTCCTTGGTAAACATTATACTATCCAAGAGGCAAAATATGAAGTAATTTTAGTATCCTCCCCAGCAAAGGAACTCTTGACCTATGAACATGTATCTCCCACACTGTTGCAGGCATTACAAGTTATGTCAACTGACAAGAACTGAGAACTGCAGTTGGGATCTCAAATTCAGGCCTAGCTCTTTGGAAGAATTTAATGCAGTTTCCAGAGGCCATTAGTCCAAAGGAACTCTAAAACATCTGCATAATTTCTAATAGATTTTAGGGCTTTTCAGTATCACATATACTGACCCAGAGGACATGGCCAGTCTGCTAAGGGAAAATCTTAGCTCTAAATTCACACCACCTCTCCCATCTTACAATTCTAGATCTCATACCAGCATCTACATGCCCATATCAAATCTCACACTGTGGCACTATCCAAGGCCAAGAACATTGCTTCTATGGGACCAGACAACATACCAGGCTGCTGATTGGTTAGCTTAAAACAGGATTTGTCTAATTCCCTTCAGGGGCTATTCAATGTCAACCTCCAAGCAGGTTTTGTGCTTGAATGGAGGACAGTAACTATCACCCCCATGCACAAAGGTGGGGCATCAATGGATCCAGGAAATTCTACACCCATAAGTCTGACCATCCTCATGTGTAAGACTATGGAAAGGATCATTATGGAATTAATAAGAAAGGACATCAGTAACCTACAAACTCTTGAACCAAGACAGTTTGGATTTGTGAAGGGCAGATCTTACCTACTTAACCTGGTTGACTATTTGAGAAATTACTAAAGCAATGGATGACAGCAAATCAGTACATCATCCCACACTTGGGTATCATAATCTTTCTCAGTCAAATGTTAATCCTTGTCTAACCCATTGGATAGCTTACAAAATAGAATCCAGGAAATTAGTTGGATTGTTCTACCTCCTTCTAAAGACTTGTCATTAGGGGTGCACGCAAAAGTTCAGTCCTTGGGTCACTCCTCTTTGGCATTTATTTCTTAGAGGCCAAAGCTACTGTTAAGAGTTTAGGGATGACCGAGTTTACAGATGACTGTAAACCTAATACCATCATAAACTCCACAAAGAACACCAAGATACTCAAACAGAGTATTTTCCTAACCGACTGCTGGAGTCAAAACAATGGACTGAAACCGAATGCCAGAAATGTACAATAGTAATAATAACAATAATAATATCCTTTGACAAGCAAGAAGTTTCTTGTAACAATCACATTGACAATGCAGCCCTGAAAACTGACCCAAAAGTTAAGGACCTCAGAACCTATGAAGACAATGAACTGTCCTTCTGTGAAGATAGGTGAAGTATGCCAGCCTAGCCAGATGGAATTTTGTAGATAATTCTGTAATTTGTAAATATTAATACAAGCCACATGCTTGTTCTCTCAAATGGGAAAAATGGTGTTAAATGTTGAACTGCAAAAATGTAACAACAGTGCAATCTGCTGTAACAAAGCTGACAAGTTAATTCTTTGATGTCAAAACTCAGAGCCAATATGTCTGAATGAAGGAATTCTGCCTATTCTTTTGAGGTCAGAGTTAATGGCTAGAAATTGCATATATAATTTATTTTATTGCTCTGGTTCCTGACCAGCTGCAAGATCAAAGGGGCTATTAACCTCTGAGAGTCTGGGAAATGTAATCTGAAATGAATCAGTGGTACTGTGTTATCAATTTAAGGACAGAAAGGAGAGCATTAGAGCATTTGTGTTGAGAATATCCAACATCACCAGCACTCTGCCTGTGTCTTTATGTAAGTAGGATTTTAGAACTGTGTTTTCTCTTAGAAATAGCTAGGAATTAGGAAGATTAGACTAAGTGTTTTTCTGTGATGTCAGAACTTTTTTACAGTATTATTTTAAGTATTTCTCTGTGATCTCTGAACCCTTGACTAGCACTGTGTAGTAAGAAGTATTGTCTTGTGTTTTTATTATTTATTATTAAACATTTTAAACGTTTCAACTGTGGCTGTTTTGCATAGAGATAATTTAAGCTCTAAGAGTACATTGCATGTATATAGTGATACTGTACCAAATCACTCCAATAAGCTTCGCTGTTAGTCACACTCACCATTTGGATAATAATATTGCATAGTAAAAATGGGACACCCTTTAATAAGGGCCTTTGAGTAGCTAATAAATATTAGTGGGTGGTGGCAGCTGGAGAACCTGCGCCAGCCTTCCCCAGGAGTGTCCGTGTGGTTGTATATAACTCTTATCTCAAAGTGTGTGTGTGTCAGCTACTTGGGCAGGGACATGAAGCACTGGTTGGTCAGAAAGGGTGCTGGAGGTTTTAGCTTGCCCACTAGGCTGAGATCTGGACCCTATAGCTGTGCCAGTGGGGAGTCTGATTGGGGACCTGGAGAGAAAGGGAAAAAAACAACCCCAGACTGACTGATCTTTGTGTGCTCTTAAGGGAAAGTGTACTTTACTGTGTGTGTATTTATTACCCTTTCCCTATATGGATGCCCCTCACTGGTGTTAGTGGTGAGGATTGAGGTTCCTTGATTGATGGGCCAGTGCACGAGTGTCACACATTCTATCACTATATAGCAACTAGTGATTTTTTTCATTTTGCAGCTTATTAGTAATAGTTTTGCATCTGGGTCCAGGGATGTGATCATTCTACTGTATTCTGCATTAGTCCAATCACTGAGTATAATGTCCACTTAATTATATACCCATCCAAACTTTTGCTACTGACTCTTTACTAATGATCATATATTGTGCATTTTTATTGAAGTGTGTAAGGCTCCCCTAATCAGATGTGTAAGACCAGGGAGTGCAAATCCTCACAATGTAAAAAATAAACTGCAATTTAAGCAAAAAAAAATGTGAATTGTGAAACTTGTAGCTATATATTTCAAGTGTTTTGCTCCCCATACCCTGGCTACTTAAACATCCTAACTCTTGAGATCCCTGTATCTCAGACTACAGGGAACAGTCTGAGGTACTACAGCATTGAACTTAACACAGATTTCTGCTCCTCTGCACTTATATTTCTACTCTAATGATGATCACAATTACAGTCCTTAGACTTTCATCAGGCACCCCTAGTATGGCGGCTCAATAAGGCACAGTGCATTCTCTTTCTGCATTGGGCTTAAACATCATATCTTTCATTTGCTGGATCCCACTAATTTTTCTTTCACATATGAAGACTGTGGTCACAAAACAATTCAAAGACAAAAGTTTTCATTTAGCTTTTTCCATACACATTGGTTTCAAGTCCTAGGGGTCCATATATTGCCCATTATCTTATTCATTCTAGAAATCAAAGCTGTGTGGCTGAAAACTGCAAGGTCAATCTTTTCCGGTTACACAGTACCCTGTATTTGTCCTCGCCTGACCAAGTGATGTCCAATACTATCAATGCAGGAAGTGTGGGTGCGCATCTATAGTAGTGCCTTACCTTGGATATCTATTTTAATCTGCCTCCAATCTTCACTGCATGCTGACTGAAATCCTTCCAGCCTTCACTGGTTGCTGCAAGACAGTGAGCATGCATACTCCTAACCTCAAGAATGAAGAGTTGCCCACTGGCCAGTTAAATCCTCATGTTTCCTCAGCCCACCCACAAGCACTGGGCATTTAATCAAATCAGTATTACTAGCATTACAGACCCACTAACATCAGGCAAATCTAGTGATTGCTCCACTTTTAAACTCTACATAACATTACCTTTCATTATAATAACTGTAACTAAGTCTTAAACAGCTGTCATATTCAAGCATTGCTTGAAACAACATGTTACACTAGTGAGAGTGTTTTAGAATGGACACAGGTAGTAGAAATAATGAAAAAGAGAAAGATTACTAAGCAACTCTGAAATGATCCTCAAAATCTGTGCTAATACAAAAAACACACAAATTAGTGCTTGACAAATATTCTTACACAAGACTGCATATTCTTCACTATACTTTGGTAATACAGATAAGGTTGTTAACTCATTGATTTGGGGGTATGTTACAGTTCTGCTGCACTGTTATATCTGGACACATTGTGTATATGGCAAACAACAGGACAGGAAAAGCAGTTACATAAAAAAGTATTTGAGAAAGGACCCCAAAATGTCGGTTAGAAAAAAAAAGAAAAAGAACACAAACCTTGTGTTGGTAACTCAGCAGTGGTTATCAAGTTAAACAGGTTCTGCCTTGAATCTGGAAGAGAGCGGATTTCATTCACAGTGACAACAAAGTTTGGCCTGGAAGCAATTAATTGCAATTCATTTGTATCTACAGTCTTAGCACCAACACCAAATGAAACAATGCCAGCTTGTTTTAATGCATCAGCAGCTTGTGCAACATCATCTTTGGATCTCCCTGCTACAAACAGAACAAGGAACTGGGTGACACCATCTTCTATTCTGCTACCAGCTGATGGAGTGAAGATGTTCTTCAATGCAAAGTCTAGTGCAGCACCAGTGTTGAGATTTCGGCCTCCTTTGGGTTTCATCTTCTTCAAGATAGTTTGGGCATCATCCTTACTGGGAAATGAATTAAAATTTCCTTCAAGCTTGACATTGTCACTAAACTGAGCTATAGCAATTTGGTCTTTATCACGCCCCACATTAAGGTCATCAATAATTCCTAGTACAAAATCACGCACGGGAGGAAAATGTCCATG
>NC_056728.1:38811375-39033875 GCF_019279795.1 Protopterus annectens | reverse complement strand
CTGTTGTCATTTCCACTTGAACCACAATTACTGAAGACTGCTCTGTATTCTTATAAAAGTTTGCTTTGGTTCCTCAAAGTGAATGTCTGCAGCCATGAGATTCATACTGCTCTTCTCACTCTACTGCAGTTTATCCCTCACTTTAGACCCAAAGAGGATGGTACCATTAAAAAGGGCATTAATGAAGAACACTTTGTAGATTTTAAACAAAATTAGCCAGGTGAAGCCATGTGTGACAGTAAACAAAAGAGTCAATACCCACTTCCCCCACTACTCCATCTGCAGCATTATATGCATTGGCTGGTCAGGTTGCAAGTGGAAACAACAATCTCCACTCTAGAGAAAGGTTTTTATTTAACCCCAACACCTGCTGCAGCATCCTGCCAATTCCTTCACCAAGCTCATGGTGAAACTGCAGCATATCTGAATGATAATTGATTACTCATACGGAAAAATGATAACACACACACGCACACACACGCACACACACACATAGTGGCACAGTTTTTGATACTTCTTGTTTCAATGGCTGAATCAATGGATTTTCAAATCCAGAATATTTGGCTGTTGCTTCAACTTTGGCATCTACTAATGGGGTCTAAACCAAAGTATCCCACCCTTTAAGCTGCTGCAGAATCACTGTCTTAGGAGTGAGAAACAGCACATATGCATTATCTTACGCTTTCCCTGACTGCAAGAAAAATATTTTATTTATTTATTTGATTTTGTTTACTGAGTACTACCCATTTTCAGTGGAAGCCCGGGGAGAAAAGCTCCATTTGCTTACACTGCATTATATTAAGTTCCAGTTAAACACAGTTATGTTTCTATTTACATTTATACACAAAGAGTAGTTACATTTATACATTCTAAAATTTTACAGAGGTGGAAGTTAAAGAGAAAGCCCACATGTAACTTAGTGGATTGTACAGGTAGCAGTCATGTATAAAAAAATGTTTTGTCGTTTCAGTGAGAGGTTGAGTGCATTCTGTTTAAGGAGAGTATTTGGAGAGTATCATACAGTGAACACAAAGTCTCAGCCTTGTCATGAGTATGTGCAGGACCAGGACTGGTTAAGATTTTGATGAAGCAGTTGTTTAAAACTACTGAGTTTGTTGGAGAGTTTTATTTGTGTGAGGATACTTTTCCAGAGTTTAGCAACATATTGGAGGTACACCGAGTCTCCTGCAACATTATTTAACTTATTTGTAAGTAATAAGAATTTGTTACTAAAGCGGAGGTCCCTTTGTTGGACAGTAGGTCTATAATAAGATATGCAGTGCAGGTTATTTATCTGAACGATGAGTGAGTTTGTGTGTTGTAGTTAGTTGTGAATATGTTAGAAATTGTGCAGTTCAAGACAGTTTAATTGCTTTGGTATTAAACTAAACTGTGGATGTTTTTTTACCTACTTTTGATATTAAATATATTCTTTGACAAGTTTTGAGTTCAGTGGCTGATTTGCTGGTTGTTTTGCTGTTATTAGCTACTGTTTTCTTCCAGTACCAGAGCTGCACTCTTGTTTCTTCCTTTGCTTTAAGTTCTATAAGGGAGATTGGTGACAAATGTAGCTATTTTATTGTAGCAGGAGGCAAGTTTCTTTCTTTGAGTATAGTTTAACTTTGTTAGGATAAGAGTGGTGTATAAGAGAACTAGCAATAAGAAGGTGGTGGCTACAGTTTTTTTGCAGTATCTGTAAGGAATCCATTGATCCTTTAAAGGGAGCCTAGTTTCTGGTGTATAGATTTATGATGTGCATTATACCCTGGTCATATTTGAGACTGTCATCTATTATAATGCCTAGAAGTTCACTGTGAGTTACAGTTTCAACAACAGGACTATTTGCTGACTTTAGGGTAAAACATTCCTTTTGATTTTAGCAACTTTTTGAGGTAAAAAACATTAATTAGAAGTTATGTACTCACCATAACGTTCCATCTGAGTAGGTGACTTCATTTGGATGCAACCTGTGGGTATCGGATCCGACCTCGGATCCGAGCCGGCATTTCAAAAGCTTAGGCTCCGAGCTCCTAGCTCCTCCCTCTACCCATAACCCCTTACCAAGCCCTGACTGACCTCAGATTGAGTTTGCCTATATAATACTGACTACAGTACCTGAACAAAGCAAAAAATACTTGCTGTATAAAGGTCAGGGGGATGGAGGGGGGGATGGTTGCATCCAAATGAAGTCACCTACTCAGATGGAACGTTATGGTGAGTACATAACTTCTAAATCTGAAGTAGGCAGACTTCATTTGTCTGCAACCTGTGGGACAGAGTCCCCAGCTACCTGAATCTTGGGCGGCCATCATGGAAGGATGTTTCGGAGCACCGCTGAGCCAAAGGATGCTCTTCCCCTGGAAACAACATCCACCTTATAATGAGAAATAAAGGTATGAGGTGAGGCCCAAGTGGCTGCCGCGCAGATATCATCCAATGACACACGGGACTTAAAGGCGGCTGACGTGGAGACTGCCCTAGTAGAATGAGCCGTAACCCTCTGAGGAGCAGGTCTACCTGAAGTGTCATAAGCCTGCAGAATACAATTAGCAATCCACCTCGATAGTGTGACTTTAGAAACTGCTTTACCCAAAGCAAATTTAGCAAAGGAGACGAACAGCTGATCTGATTGCCTGTGACCAGCTGTTCTGTGAATATAAAATCGTAATTGTCTATGAACATCCAAGGAGTGCAGTTTGTATTCTCCTTTGTTTGAGTACTTGGGAAAAAACACAGGTAAGTTGATTGATTGGTTGATATTAGATTCTGAAGAGACCTTTGGAAGAAAAGATGGATTGGTCCTGAGGCACACCCTATCTGGAAAGAAGGAAAGGTAAGGCGGCTTGACGATAGAGCCTGAAGTTCAGACACTCTTCTGGCTGAAGTGATAGCTACTAAGAAGGCAGTCTTCCAGGAAAGGTACTTCAGGTCTGTAGAAGCTGCAGGCTCGAAGGGAGGAGCAGTAAGGGCTTGCAGAACTAAAGATAGGTCCCAAGGTGGTACAATCTCTTTGACTGGAGGCCTCAACAAAAAAATCCCTTTAAGAAAGGTTTTGCACAATTTCGCCGTCATGAGGGGAGCTGTCTCATGACCAATGTGATAATGAGAGATGGATGCCAATTGTACCTTAATCATGGAAGAACTTGCCCTTGATGAAAGAGGTCTGTTAAAAATCCAGCACTGCCGACATAGGTGCTGAAAAAGGATCCAAACTTTTCTGGACCGCCCAAATAGAGAATCTCTTCCATTTACTCCGATAAACCTGCCTAGTGGAAGGTTTATGAGCTGCCACTAGGATGGCCTTGACCGGTGACGAGATACCGGGAGTCCTAATCAAGGATGGAACTGGAGCAGCCAAGCTGTCAATTTCAGGGTGCGTAGATTGGGGACCGAAATTCCCAGAGGATGGGAGATGAGATCCGAATCGGATCCAGAATCCAGGGTGGATTCACTTTGTGAGACCATACAAAGGGGAACCAGGGTTGACGAGGCCAGAACGGGCAATGAGAATCATTCTGCTCCCCAAACTGTTGGCTTTCTGCAGAAGCCTCTGCATTAGAGGTAGTGGAGGGTAGGCATAAAGGAGACCGGGAGGCCAAGCATGCACCAGCGCATCTCGGGATTCCCTGGTGGGGAAGCAGAGCGAAGAAATTGTCGCATTTGGCGTTTGAGTGAGAGGCAAAAGATCGCAACAGGGTTGCCCCAAACGGCAAAAATCTTCTTCACTACCTGAGGATTGAGAGACCACTCGTGAGGGGAAAGAATGGTGCGACTGAGTTTGTCCGCAAGGATGTTGGATTTTCCCGGAATGTGCGTTGCTACAAGAAAGCGTTTGGTGGAAATTGCCCATTCCCAGACTCTCATGGCCTCTCGACAAAGGGGATAGGACCTGGTTCCTCCCTGTTTGTTGATGTACGAGACTACCGACATGTTGTCTGTCTGAATCGCAATAGTCCCTGAAGGAAGAACGTGGTGAAGTGCTTGCAATGCTAGGAGCACCGCCCTCATTTCCAGGACATTTATATGCAACGAAGTCTCTGTGGAGTTCCACGTGCCTTGGACAATCTTCCCCGCAGAATGCCCCCCCCCCACCCGAGGCAAGAAGCGTCCGTGGTCACTGTGGCTCGGGGAAATGCTGCACAAAAAGGTCTCCCTGTCAGAGGCTCCGGAGATCGAAGCCACCAAAGAAGGGAATCCTTGCATGCTTTGCTGACCGCTATCAGAGTGTTGAGAGAGGAACAGAGAGGGAACCACTGAACTTGAAGGGTCCATTGAAGAACCCGCATGCGTAAGCGAGCATGAATAAGAAGCGGGATAGCTGCCGCCATCGAACCTAGGGCCCTCAGGACCGAAGCTGCTGTCGGAAATGGTTGCAGGACCGCTGCGACATGACACTTCAGGTTGGAAATTCTGTCTGGGGTGAGGAAGGCTCACATTGACCTGGTGTTTAGTCTTCCTCCTATGAAATCTATAACTTGTGTGGGGTGCAGTAAAGATTTCTCCCAGTTGACAGTGATGCCCAGACTTGGGGCTATACAAAGGAAGTAGTCCCTGGCTGAGCACAGAAGATGCCTTGATGATGCCGTCAGGAGCCAGTCGTCCAGGTACGGAAAGACCTGTAATCCCTGGAGCCTCAGGTGGGCCGCTACAACAGCTAGAACCTTGGTGAACACCCTGGGGGCTGAGGTGAGACCAAAGGGGAGGACCCTGAACTGATAATGACTGGCTCCCAGCCGGAAGCGAAGAAACCTCCTGGACCGTCTGTCCATGCGAATGTGGTAGTACGCGTCCTTGAGGTCGATGGAGCACATCCAGTCATTCTCCCTCAAGAGGGGGAGTATAGATTGAAGGGTGACCATCCGGAACTTTTGCTTGGTTACTGACAGGTTCAGCAGGGAAAGATCTAAGATCGGTCTTAAGTCCCCCGTTTTCTTTGGCACTAAAAAGAACCTGGAGTAAAACCCTGACCCGGTTTGATCCTGGGGGACGCACTGGATAGCTCTTTTTTCTAGCAGCTGTCCGATTTCGATAGCTGCTGCCTCTCTTTGGTCGGGTGGAACATCTGGGAGGCTGCGAGATCTGGGAACTTTGTACAGGGGAATTGTATAACCTCTGGATATCACGCGAAGCACCCAACGGTCTGTTGTGATGGACTCCCAAGAAGTTAGGTGCCTCGAAAAATGCCCCCCGACTGCCTCCAGAGACGGACAGCCGGGCAACCCTTCAGGGCTGCTGCTTGGGTCTATCAGAGAAAGGTTCTCTGGACCCAAAGTTTCTAGGAGCCCCCCTGCCTCTAGGACGGCGACCTCCCTGTCCTCCTCTGCCACGGGAGGACTGGTTATCCGGAGCAGGTTGGGACTGCTGCGACTTCCGGAACCACATCTTCTTCTGTCCCTTTTGGTTCTTCGAGAAGGACCTCTGGGGAGCTGAGAAGCAGACTCCGACGGCAGACAGCGTCTTCCCGTCCTTCTCGCTCTGGACTAATGTTTCGCGAACAGTTTTGCCAAACAAGGCAGAACCATCAAAGGGGGCATTCGCGAAAGTCGCCTTGAAGGGCTCTGCGAAATCACAGTGGCGGAGCCAGGCCTGCCGCCTCATTACTAGGCCTGCTCTGCTGGCTCTAGTGGCTCCCTCGGTAGCGTGAGAAAGCAGCCGCATAGATGTGTTACAAACTGCTCTAAGAGTGGCCATTCGGGTGGAGTATACCTGCTTGTCCTCACCCGACATGGACTCTGGGGGAGATGCAGCGTATTCTTTAATCAAATCCCGCTGCATCCTGATGACGTGTGCCATGTAGTTCAGCGCTCTCAAAGAGAAGGTTGCTGAACTGAAAACTCGCTTCCCAATGCGATCCATCGAGCGGGACTCCTTGCCCGGAGGATGCATAGAGGGACTCTCCTGGGCCAATTCCCTCTTAGTGGCTGCAGCCATCATCATGGCATCTACTGGGGGGCCTTTGCTCCAGTGAGTGCGGTCTGCCGGAGGGGAAAGGATACAGTCAGGACGCTTGGGTACAGGCTCAACGGTGTCCGGATCCTTCCACGCTCTGATGGATATAAGGTCCACCAGAGGATCGGCAGGAGGGGATACCCAAGAGGTAGATGGGCCCACCTCGAATGCCTCCAAGAACACAGACTCGTCTGAGGAGGCCTTGGGGGCAGACCACCCCCCCGATCCTCAACATTTCCATAATGTCTCCAAATGAGACGTCTTCTGGGGGTGACCTTGGGGAGCCTTCCCCTTCATCCAAGTCTGTGTCTTCGGTAACGGACTCGGGGGAGTCCATGTGCCTCCTTTTGCACTTACGCTTCCGAGGTACTTCTTCGGGGGGGGCTGTCCGAGGAGTACTCTTCCGCAGCTGGATGTTCCAAGGGAACTACTTGGGACATCGAGGCGGGCTGTCCCTGGGACCGGCTGGTGGGAGCCTGGCCCAACTGCAAGGGAGTGCGGGATGGAGCCGTGGCAGGGACCGGGGGTCTGGAAGTCCTCAACAGTGCCATTTCCACTACGTCGAAAGCCGAGGGGGATTCAGCTTCTCTAAACCCCGAGAGCCGACCCCCACTCGGATCCGACGCACGGATCGGAGCCGGAGCCGAGACCGTCGGATCCGAGAGACCGGTGTGCTCCGACCTAGACAGAGCCGAAGACACACCAGCTCCCTCGGATCCGAGGCTCGGTCCTCGGCTCCGAGAGATTGGGTCCGAAGTACCCAAAGCACTCAAGGGATGGGACGGATCCGAGGTGCGCCAACCTATCGGATCCGACCCACCCCCGGATCCAACTCTGCCCGGCGCTGACAGCTCCGAACCCATGGTGTGGGTCGGAGAAGGAGCCAAAGGGGCGGGGTCAAGCCCTCCCGGATGGGGGGGGGCTAGGAGCACTCCCATTTGCATTTGGGCCTGGATGAATTTCCTCATCATCCGGTCCATGTCTGCTTCACTCATGGAGAAGGTCGATCTAGTCGAGGCCACCAAGCGGATCTAGAGAGCCTTGGGGACCTCGCTGAAGGGCTAGCCTCCTCCTCCTCGGGCCCAGGAGAGAACCGAGGGGAGTGGAGCCGAGGAGGAGGGAAGCTAGAAGGCACAGGAGAGGCCCGCTTGGATGGAGGAGCCGAACTAGAGGTTTCAGCTCTCCGTTTGTGGTGCCTCTCCCTGTGCCTCTCCTTCTTTTCTCTCTCCCTAGAAGACTCTCTCCTCCGGCATCTTAGAGGGAGGTTGAGTCCCAGCCGGTGGAGGAGAGCCCACAGCAACTGTTTGCTGTGTAGAAGGGGCAGAAGCCGAAGCGGTATCTGGAGGGAGAAGTCCCGCCAGAACCAGCTTCGACCTCCGCTCCCTCAAAGCTCGGGGGTTGAACCCTGCACAAATGGTACAACCAGATGACAGGTGTTCAACCCCCAAGCATTTAACGCACCGAGTGTGGCCATCCGCTGGGGACAGCTTATGGCCACACTCGGTACATTTAGAGAATACTGCCTTATGGGCTTCAGACATGTTAAGCCCTAACAGGCCTAAAAACACACACACACACACAAACTACGCAAAACCCGAGAAAAAATTAAAAGATAGAGAGAGGAAAGCCTAACACAAACACTTCTAACTAATTAAATTAAAAAAGTTAAAGTTTTTCAAAATTTTCCCGTCAGAAAACATATCTGCACTAGGAGCTCAAGGAATCCGTCGCAACTTGAAAGCGGCAAACGAAATCTGAGGTCAGTCAGGGCTTGGCAAGGGGTTATGGGTAGAGGGAGGAGCTAGGAGCTCGGAGCCTAAGCTTTTGAAATGCCGGCTCAGATCCGAGGTCGGATCCGATACCCACAGGTTGCAGACAAATGAAGTCTGCCTACTTCAGATCTAAGTTTTCTTAGGGTTGAGTAGGTTTGATTCTTTGAGCCAAGTAATCATCTTGTCCACTGAGAGCACCACCCAAGTGGTCAAAAGAAATCAGAAGGTCTCTTGCAAGATATTGTTGGGAGATGCAGTAGAGGTATTGGGCCATCCCCCCATTTTTGCATAAGCTACAGAGTTCCTCAACCTCATCCCTATGTCTGCATCTGGATTGAGCAAGTTAGAGAGAAGGATCAACATGCTTCTACTTGCACATGTACTTCCCAAGTCTCCTTGGTGAGGAGGGCTCTAAGGATGAGGAGAAATCTTAAGAAAACCCATACCTATAGTACTGACCTCATCATCTTTCTGTTCCTCTGTCCTTGGGTCAGGAAGAAAAGGAAGCCATAGAAACACTCTGAGGAGGGCCTTGCCTCAAGGCCAGTGCAGCACCAAAACACTGAATAAAGTCCATGCAGAGATGTATGCAAAGCTGATGCAGGTATTTTTGCTGAAATCTCCATTACACCAACAATTTTTGCACTGACAGTTCAGTCCCCTCTTGACTTCAACAGGCCTCTTAGGTCTGATGCCAGCATTGAGATTCTTGGTACTACACACTCCAAGGTGGAAGACAAGGAAGGTCAGAATGATACTGATGATATCAGCACTTCTGCTGGACTTGGATTCATGGTCCTGAGACCTACAACCAAGAAGGAACATGAAACCAAAAGATGTAGCACTGACACAGTCTACATCAATAGCAGAGTAAACACTGGAGACAGAAAAAAATAGTCTTATGTCAACCATGGCCAGTGTTGATCATGAAATCATGTTGAAATCAGCAGGAGCAATTGTTGGATTCTCTCCAGTCCAATCAAAAATGTGCTAAGGATGAGGTTGATTAGGAAGAAAAGACTATGGTTAGGAAAGAATGCAGAATCCCTATCAACCTTGGACACAAAGCAAAAATGGATCCAACTCATCTTCATCCGCACCTGTAACAGAACTTCCTTTATTTTACTGTAGTGCAAATACATAGTGACTGCACTGACTACAATTTAAAGAAACAGATCCAGAGGAAAAAAATAACCTGACAGAGTGAGTACTAAGGGAGGCACCCACCTAACTTTACCTTCAATCAGAAGACAGACTATCCTGTCTAGCTAACTTGGGTCTGTCTTTGTCAAGTTCTAGCAGCTTATGGATCCCAGAAACTTGAACCAAGGCTTGACTATCCTCTTGGATAGACTTCCTAACAAGAAAAGTGGAAGATTCTCTAGAAGAACAAGATTTGTCCATTTGTTTTCCCTTTAAAACACACACACACACACACACACACACACACACACACACACACACACACACACACACACTTGCTAACCTACATAACCCAAAATCGCTCTAAAACAAAGGGTTATTACTAAAAATAACTCAAAATGGGAGAAGGTGATTAGGTATGATTAAACAGCAATGTCTTATGCTACAGGAGAACCTAAAATGTAATTCTGCATAGAAATGTTTAACAAAATGTGGCAACAAGCTTGGTTGATTTTAGGATGTAAGGCAGGAAAAAAGTAAAAATAGAGCAGATTAACATCTTTTGGAAAATAATGTCAAAGACTCTGAATAAACTTCTAATGAGAGGCTAATAAGAGGCAACAAATATTTGGAGGTGTGGTGCATTATGGGATAAGGGGATTAGAAGAAATCTGGAAAAGTTGCTGTGTACTGAGCTGATTAGTTCCTCTGGATAAGTCAAAACTGTTTTGGGAAGTAGTAAGATTGGGTGGTATTATACTTAAAAAGGTTTACCCTTTATGTATATAGGTGTCTGCCTTGTCCTAACTATCTGGATAAAATCACCTTGAAGTACTCTTCAGTATAATCAGCAAACCATTAAATATGTGTCAGAAGTCATCTGCATATCTCCACTCTGTTGCAAATAAGGGAACAGGGGCAGCTGTTCATGCCAGAGTAAGGCTTCCCACTTGTGGTCAGTGCCTCAGGCAGCAATGCAAAAGTTCTACAAATCTCATAAATTAAATAATAGACTTATTGCCAGAGCACAATTATGCCTACTGCAGAAGAGCAGTTTAAACCTGCTGGCTGTTAATTCATAAGCTCCCATTCCTTGAAGATTGTAATCCAATCTCCAAATTATGGAGGAACACCACAATAGCAGGTCTAAATATAATGATTTCTCTACCCTTAAGAGGAGTTTAACACCTTAGCCCCAGTGAGTAGGCTGTTAGTTTTTTGATTAAA
This sequence comes from Protopterus annectens, assembly GCF_019279795.1. Lineage (NCBI taxonomy): Eukaryota > Metazoa > Chordata > Ceratodontiformes > Protopteridae > Protopterus > Protopterus annectens. The sequence continues at coordinate 39,023,784 of NC_056728.1, read as the reverse complement.
CATTTATGACTGCAGTCTTCATACCACCACCAAAGCCTTAGACAGTGTTAGGTTCTAGAGTAAGTCGTTTTAGCATATTAACCTAACAGGTGAGCATATGTGCTTCATCCTGGTTATCTGAAGTATTATACAGTAACACCTGTTTCACATTTCTCCTTCCAGCAGTCATAACTGTAAGAATGTACGGGATTGCTGTTACCTCAGGTACCAAGTAAGGGGACACCAATGCAGAATTTTTTTTTCTCTATATAACATTTTGCATCTTCTCCCATCTCTGTGCGCACACTTGAAGACAGAAATCTTCACTTCAAGCCACAGTAACTCGAAGTGTGAAACCGTGAGACCTTCACTGGTTTTACACTGCTCGCCTTGCCTTAAGTAAACTGAGAATGCAATAGCTGTGGCAGAATGCGCTATAACAGATATTCCATGCTCTGTAGTCAGAAACAGGACAATTCGACCCCAATGCAATTGTATACACTTTCGTGTTTAAATTTACATTTATTGTCTATGGGAGTAGCTGTGGATAGTTTTACCCCATTCTATTTGACCCCAAGTATATAAAAAAAAGTTTTTAAAGTTTTATAAATGCATTTTATTGCTTAATATTTTTTCCACTCAAATTTAATATATTATTTAATTTTTTATATGTAAATGTTAATTTATTTAGCATTTTAATTTGTAAATATAATTAACTTAACTAATAACAGTTTTTTTAACTTAACTTTAAAATTGCAAACATTAATATTATTTTAAATTAACATTAATAATATTATTATATGTATTTCAAATGCAAATGTTTTAAACAGTTATATATCCTCATGACTTTTTTTTTTCTTTTTTTTGAGGTAATTTTTGACATTTTCTCAGTAACTATGTGGCTGTACTAACTGTATACAAGTCTTTTTTTCTTTTATGTCAAAATGTCTGTGGTTTATTTTTTTTCTTGCCTTGCCATTTCAATGGGGTCAAATCGTCCCATACCCCTGTAAACTGACTATGCTTAGGATAGAAAGAAGAAGATGCTGAAGAGAAAAGTAGTCTGGTTGAGTTGTAAAGGGAAAAAGTGCAAACAAGGAAATAATGTATAGGTTCACAGGTAGGTACTAGGCTATCCGCCAGAGGGCATTTATAAGCCTAGCCAGAGTGTGTCGGCTTTCGCTGCCCCATTGATTAATTAAGTGATCCTCTGTCAAGCAGAGCCAATGAAGTGATCCCAGGGGTGTATTTTCTGTTATGTTTTGCAAGTAATGGTGTTAAAGAATACAGAATAGATATAAAAATCTTAATTCCAACTGCAAAAAATATTTCCAGAAAAATACTCTGCCCCATCAGTGGTAATCAGGATGGAGATCCCCATGCAAACTCAGCTCTAACATAATATGTAAAAAAAAAAAAAAGAAATAAGTTAGATTAGTAAGAAGAGGCATGCATGACGGAGACAATTCCAAAATTAAGACTGCCATACTATCCTCTTCATTTTGTCCAATGGTAAGGGAATGTAAGCACTGTAGCAAAGAGGTCCACCTAGGTCTGCAGCAAGGTACAAAAGAAGAAGATACAGAAAATTAAAATGTTTTAATAACAAGATCTGTGTGCACCTTAATTCAGTGGGTAAAGAGAATGAAAAAAACTTTACAGGAAGTTATAAATAAAAAGGCAGAATTACAGCATGGTGAAACCAAAGAGGTGAATATTAGGCTGTGAGTAGGCATACTGTGTGTTAAACACATTGCAAGGGAGTGAAAGGCTAAATATGATACTGTAAAATCCTGAACTTATTCGTTGAGGGGTGAAGCAACATCAGTGTGGAGAAAGTAGACACACCAAGCAGTGTGGAGGATGAGTGAGCAAACTGATGAGTGAGAAATGCAGAAAATATACCTAACCAGTAAGCTCAAGCTCTGCTCACCCTCAGTTGACAACTTTACAGAATATCTAAAGCTTGCAGCTACTGCCATTGTTTATCCATTCTCCATCTTGATCAACAGATCCTTTCAAAAATCACGTGTCATCTCGCTGGAAAAAAATCTACATAATACCTCTTCACAAAGGTGGTAATTCCTCTGAAATAACCCACTTTAGGTCTACTGCTAGCTTATCCCTTCTCTAAAAATTCTAGAAAAGTGCAAGCATCAGCAAATCTTACAATAACTTCTTCAAGAAACTCTGCTAAACTCTACCCAGCACAGTTTTCACTCATACGTACACTCAACTACCCTGGTTGCCTTCTTTGATAACATTGTCAGAGTTAAAAATGCTAATAATTTGGTCACTTCCCTGTTTCTAGATCTCTTCAAACCCTTTGACACAGTCTCTCACTCCAAATTACTTTCTAAAATGTGTGCACTTGCTCTGTCCAACACAACATTTAGCTGGTTTGCTAGCTACCTTTCTCATCAGCAGTAACAGTCTCTAAAGTGCCTCCCTACATACTCCTCTTTTCTCTCATTTAATAATGGTGTGCCTTAAGGCTTCATCCTTGAATCTCTTCTCTAACATCTTCATTAACAACTTACGTACATCCTCCCAACAGGATTCGCTCATGCAATACTCAGACAACTTCACCCTCATCTGCTAATCAAACATTATTCCCCATTTACATTACATTATTCAAAATGCCTTTGACTCTTGCTCTGTGAAAGCCACCTCTTCCTAAATCCTAATAAAACAAAACTATTACTATTTCTCCCCAAATCTAAAATACCTCTCATAATCAGCTCTGAAAATAACTTCTCTCAATTACACAGATATAGAAGTATCTCATATCAAGTTACTAAGCATCACAATTGATGAATGGCTGAAATTTGATCTTCATATACAAAATTGTATTAAAAAACACACATCAAAAAATTGGTATGCTCTACACATCCAAAAATGCCTCACCGACTCCTCCAGTCACAATGGCAAACACGTACCTTCTGCCTTATCTACTATATACCTCACCAGTTCTCACCAATATTGAAATTTCCCTTTATTACAAAAAGAGAACTAAGTTATAACAAGGTAGCTAAACTTGCAACTAGTCTGTCATATAAAAGTCATCACTGCTGTGCTATAAAAGCATTAAACTGGCTTGAGTTGCCCAACTACCTCAAGTACACCTAACTTCTACTTGCCCATAAAATGATATATAATCCTTTTTACTATCTATCCACCAGTAACATTTTAAACAGTACATTCTTGAAATCCATAAACAAAAAAAAAAAAAAAATAGGACATAGTTTATAATCCTGCATAGTACCCAATACTTGGAACAAGATCCCTATGGACATTAGACCAACACCTACAAGTCCTACTTGTAAGCATTCTCTAAAAGAATACCTTCTCAACTCTAGTCTCTGTACTTGCCTTTTGTCTGTGTTAAGCTGACACTTTTATTTTCTCTATCCTATACTCTTTCTCTTACAATCTCTTATCCCTTTCTCTTTTATATTCCTTCTTCCTTGCAATTTACTACACACCCACTATCTGTCTTATTGCTCTTACCTGTCCCTTATTTCTCTTATTTCCTTTTATATCATCATCTTTAAATCTTTTTTGCCCTCTATGTCTGTAGCTCCATTTGACTTATCTTAGCCTATAATATACTACTTATTGACAAGTTTCTGTTTCTGCACCTCAATATTTCTTCTTTCTCCAAAATATTCAAATATACTTAAATAATTATATATGCGTGTGTGTGTTTGTCTGTCTGTGATATAATCATGTTTTTTTTTTATCTCATTTGTATAATTTAGTGTGACTTCTTTTACTACTTGAATGTTTCCAAGATCATATGTATACAATGCTGAAGATGTGATTTATACCAAGTCGGACTTTCCCGGCAATCAAATGTCAAATAAAATAAATAAATAAATATGACTCTCCATCACAAAGAACTTCTGGACATGTGCTACAGATGACAGAGTGATAAAAAAGGTAAGTAATAAGACATACCAGAAGACTAAAGTAAAGAAAAACATAAGACAACAGGGGAAAAGGATGTTAGAAGGGAAGAATTTATCAGAGACCAAGCTGTCAGCATAAAAACAATATCCTGTGAGTGCAATAAAATGACAATTAGGAGTAAAAGAATGGTATAGCAGTCTCGTGAAAGCAGCTTAGATTTTCTGATGATTCTAAAATATAAAATGTTCATAAATTAAGAAAAAAACAAAAAGAACACAAAGCAGGCAACAGCAAGCAATAAGTAAAGCAGAAGAAAGGAAAAATAAATTTTAGTCGACAGACGTAATTTCAGTGTAGTAAGGATAAAAAAATGTTAAAACAATTTCAGTGTAGTAAGGATAAAAAAATGTCAAAACAATTTATAACACTATGGTCTGTAGCTAATTGCCAAGTTTATGCTAAATGCCATTAACCATTGCAGGTATTCACTGAAAATTGTTTTGCCTTCCCCTTATCTTGATTCCAGATGCCTCTCCATCACCATTTCATGGGGCTAAAATTGAGAAAGGAGGAGGGATTGGGTGTAAAAATGGGCATGTCACCCAAGTGATCACACTCCCTTGTTACAGCTCTGCTTGCAGCATTAACTATAATATGTGCACTAAACAGCCACGTTGAACTGTTACTGTCAAACATCTTATAGTGTGCTCGTGATGTGTAAGAGAAAAGTGTTTGCAACATTTTCTGATATGCAGAGCTTTACCTTCTCTGCAGGGTCTCTATACTTTACATAACAGTTGTTTACTGTTTTCTATTTATTGTCTTACTATTGCTTGTAATATCTAAAGATAAATTATTTATCCGTTAACATATTATTAGTTTCTGTCTATCTACTGGGAATCTATGAACATATCCTGTAAGACTCAGGTTTGCCTTGTGCTCAGGCTGAGGCTGAAAAACATTTGTATTGGATCAATCCAGTTGTCCAATTATCAAGCAGTAAATAAATAAATAAATAAATAAATAGTGTGTTCATTATTTTTTTTAATAATATATGTGAATAAAACCACCTTTGCAACAAAATTATGTTAAAAAAAAAGTGATGGTCTTTCATTAGTAATAAAATGGTAGTTGAATGCTTCATCGATTAACTGACAATACACTCAAAGTGTATCTTACCTGGGATTTCAGGTCCTCCACTGACAAAAGATACTAGAGGTACAATCATTTCACTGTAGAGAGCTGGAAGTGCACTAAAGTCTTCTGCAGTGTACACCAAAGTAGGATTAAATGCAATCAGTTCTAGCTCTGGCCTGTCATAACTGCCAGCTCCAACACAAAAAGTGAGAACATTAGCCTCGGACAAGGCAGTGGATGCTGCTGAGTATTCATCATCGGATGCTGCAGCAGAGACTAGAACTAAGATCTGTGGAATACCTTCCCTTATCCTGCTGCCAGCTGCCTGGATTAGGTGACTTGACAGAACATAATTCAGAGCAGCTCCAGTATTCAGTACACTGCCTCCTTTTCGCCTGAGTTTTTTAATGCTGTCCAGAACTTGGGGCTTTGTTGAGTAGGTGTTCAAATAAAATTCTGTTGTTGGATCTTCACTGAACTGTACCACACCAATTCGGATATTATCACTTTCAAGCTGAAGGCTTCTCACAATCCTTAGCAGTAGCTCCAGTACATATGGAAAACCAGCATCACCAACATTCTCAGAGCCATCCAAGAGGAAAATAATGTCTCTGGGGTTGCCTAGAAAGAGATATAATGGAAAAGTTTATAGTCTTTTTGCAGCCTCTGTATTATTGATCACGCAATACACATTCTGCTATCTCACATTGTTCAGCTCTTCTGAATGCACTCTACATGAACTGGGCTGCCTTCATCCATACTGCAACAAACATGACCCCAATGTTGGCAATGTTGTTTTTTTTTTAATCTAAATAAAAACATTGTTTTTGTTTTTATAAACCTGGTGTAATCAGGGGTTCCCTAAAGAGGCTCAGAACACAGGAGCACAGGTTCTGTGCAATTCATCTAATCTGCTTCTATGTAGTTGTTTTTCCTCAACAACTGGGTTTAGATCTGACCCCCAGATCCAACTCAGCTGTTTTTTACAGCTCGTGGTCACTAGAACTCTCGAGCTCTTCCCTTACGTATAATTCTCTATCTCCTGACATAACTCAGATTTTGTTAGCTATCTTAAAGTTTTAGATGACAAAATTAGCACATTGTTAAGAAGAACCAATATCTGGAGCTCAGTCAAAGGAACAGTGGTCCTTTATAATCTTCTCTTTCTTCCAGAAGTTAATAGATAACAAGGCAGGGAGTTGGTGGGAGGGAAGTCAAGGAAGATTGAAAATGGACAACACAGATGGAAGGTTATGGTGAGTATGTAACTGTTTTTATTCCTCAACAAGTGGGACAGTGTTCCAAGCTACCTGAATTCCCAGAAGGACTCTAGGGAAAAACATTCCTGAGTACTGTTGAACTGAAGGCTGTTCTTCCCCTAGAGACCAGATCCAATTTGTAATGAGTAATAAAGGTATGAGGATTAGCCCACTTTTATTTATTTATTTTATTTATTTATTGCCATTTGTTGACCGGAGGCCCTGGGAGAAAAGCTCCACAAACACATTTATGATTGCACATTATACCATGACCCCCCATTAATATTCCAAAATGTGCACGCTGATTGGCCAGCGTGCACATTGTAAATCAACTTATACTAATGGAAAAAGGTCCTGTTGCCCGGACTTTTTCCATTAGTACAAGTCTTTTTTAAAAACACTGTCTCGCTATGTTAAAGGAGTTTAACATAGCGACACAGGTTTAAAAAAGCAATGGAGCTCTCCGTTGCTTTTTTAAAGCTGCCTCGCTATGTTGAACTCCTTTAACATAGCGACACAGTGTGTAAAAAGCAACGGAGATCTTGCTTTCTCCATTGCTTTTTTTTTAAACCTGTCTTGCTATGTTAAATGGGTTTAACATAGCGAGACAGCTTTAAAATAAAGCAACAGAGATCTCCGTTGCTTATTTTAAAGCTGTCTCGCTATGTTAAACCCATTTAACATAGCAAAACAGTTTGTAAAAAGCAATGGAGATCTTGCTTTCTCCGTTGCTTTTTTCAAAACTGTCTCGCTATGTTAAATGGGTTTAACATAGCGAGACAGCTTTAAAATAAGCAACGGAGATTCTCTGTTGCTTTTTTAAAGCTATCTCGCTATGTTAAACCCATTTAACATAGCGAGACAGTAAAAAGCAATGGAGATCTTGCTTTCTTTGTTGCTTTTGCCCACAGCTCTGATGTACTGCGTAGGCGTATGCACACATAGTATATCAGAACTGCCACGGAATACCAGACAGCTGCGGAAGGGCAACAAGGAGGCATTATACAATACCATTATTTAAGAAAAGTAATTATTTTTTCCTTAAATAATGTCATTGTATAATAGCAATAACCCACTTCTGGGTGTGGGTAATGCTGGATTTACCCACGGTTGGCTTTGTTTGGTCCCGAGGGGAAACCACGCCAACCGTGGGTAAATCCAGCATTACCCACACCCAGGCGTGGGTCATTGCTATAGTATTTTACAAGAATTTACAGAAATTACAGTACAATACAGTATAATATAACAAAACAAGAAACACACCAATAAATTGTAGGAAGTTACAATATCAGAGAGAAAAACAGTAATTTATAATATATATAGATATACACACACACACACACACACACACACACACACACACACACACACACACACACATACACACACACACTTTTTTTTTAAATATTGAAATAGGTTGAAAGTTAAGAAAGGAAATGATCGCCAGAGGGGTGGTGTTAGGTTGAAAGAATTAAGAGAAAGAAGAATCACTGGTGGGGTAGTTTTAAAAGGGTGAGGGAATTAGAATGATAGTTAATGTTAGTGAAATTTATAGTAAGAACAGAGTTGTTTAAAATAACTTATAGATCAAAAAGCGTTTCCTACTGGTTCTGATGGTTAAAGATTGGGGGTAAGCTAGAGGAAGGCTCAAGGAGGAAGGCTTGTTATAAACAAAGAAACCACAATCACTAGGCCATTTGGCTAAAGTTATTTTTGCAACTGGCTTGGCTAATTATGATTCTGCAGAGGAAACAAGCAACGGATTTTTTTTTTCTAAAATTCTTTGTTCAGTGCAAATAGAAAAGTAACTGTATGTGAATGTCTAGCAAATGCAACATGTATTCACCTTTGTTTGTGAGTTTTGGAAAGAAAACATGAACTGATTCATGCTGGATTCTGACACCCCCTTAGGAAGAAAGGAAGGATTGGTTCTTAGTGCTACTCTATCTCTATGGAATATTAAATGAGGAGGCTTAGAAGACAAGTCTTGAAGTTCAGAAAGTCTTCGAGCAGAGGTTATAGCTACCTAGAAGTTCACATTTAGCTGCTGGTTCAAAGAGAGATCGAGTCAAAGCTTGTAATACCAAATTTAAATCCCATGGTGGAGTTGGATCTTTAAAAGGTGGTCTCAGGAGAAGGGTACCCCTTACAAAGGCCTTCTATAGTTTTGAGAAGCTAAGGTTGAACTGTCAAATCCTATATGAAAATTTGAAATGGCAGCTAGCTGCACTCTCACAGTTGATGAACTAGCCCCATCATTAAAAATTGAAATCAAGAACTCAAGAACATAATGTACTAATGCTGAAAAAGGTTCAATGTCTTTTTTGCTGGACCCAAAAAACAAAACTATTCCATTTACTTCTGTAAATCTTCCAAGTGGAAGCTTCATGGGAAGATAAAAGTATATGATGAACAGGGGAAGACAGTCTAGGTTACCTGTCTATCAAATGAAGTGGAGAAACCATGCAGTCAGCTTTAGGCCTGAGATGTCCAGGTGAATCATGTCTGTCAGGTGAGACAGGAGGTCTGGAGATGGATTTAGAATCCATGGAGAGTAAAGTAGATGAGACCAAAGAAAGTGGAACCAAATCTGATGAGGCTAATAAGGGGCAATGAGGATGACTTTGCTCTTAAATCGAGATGCTTTTTGTAGAAATTTGTGGATTAAGGAAGTTGGGGAATATGCATAAAGGAGACAGGGAGGTCAATCTTGAAGGAGAGCATCTCTTGGTGATTCCCCCAGTGGGGAGATCAAGGCAAAGAACCTGCTGCACTTGTTGCTGAAGGGCAATGCAAGGAGGTCGCAGCAAGGCTGTCCCCACTGGTGGAATATCTTTTCTGTGACTCTCATGTTGAGAGACCACTTGTGAGGTAACAAAATGGATGTACTCAACTTGTCTACTATCACATTGGATTTCCCTGGAATGTGCAATGCTGTAAAAATCAATTGAATGAGATTGTCCATTGCCACACTCTCAGAGCTTCTCAACACAAGGGGCAAGATCTGGTCCTTTCTTGTTTGTTGATGTACCATACCAGTGAATCGCAATATATCCAGAGGGGACAGAGTCTTGAAAGTTCTGCAACTCTAGAACTGCTCTCATTTCCAGGACATTGGTATGTGTGTTGGCCTCTTCAGGGGCCAAGTGCCTTGGACTTTCATTCCCAAAAATTGCCCCCCCCCCCCCACTCAATTTGGGAAACATCTGTGATCACTACAGCCTCAGGCTGAGGAAGAATGAAAGGACGGCCTGGTAATATCTGATCTGAGTGAATCCACCACAAGAGGTCCTTCCTGCATGTCTGAGTAATTCTAATTTGGGTGGACATAGTTTGGTGTAGAATAGACCACAGCTAGGGTCCACTGAAGAATTCTCATATGATATCTTGCTAATGGTACTAGACCTATTGCAGCTGACACTGACACTGACCCTGAGGTTTGTAGAATCAGTTGAGGTGATACAGAAGAATTGTGAATTATCCTTTCAACCTGAAATTGAATAGTCTGAACTCTTAATAGTGGAAGGGAGGCTTTCACTGATACTGTATTGAACAAAGTCCCTATGAACTCTAGTGTCTGAGTTGGTTCTAACTGAGATTTGTTGTGATTGATGGTAATCCCTAGATGACAGCAAATCTGAAGTACACAGTCTCAAGCTTTTATCAGAAGATGCCTGTTCGTAGTGGTTATGAGCCAGTCATCCAAGTACAGGAACACCCAGAATCACTGCAGTCTGAAGTGAGCTGCTAGCACTGGCACTCATTTGGTGGACACCCTCCATGCTGTAGTGTGGCCAAAGGGTAGTGCTCTAAAATGGTAATGACTGGCTCCTAGCCAGAAGCATAGGTACACTGTAACCTAAAATTTGACAGACATATCGCTTTAACAATCAAAAAAGTTCACACAAAATTAGGTGCTCTCTACATGGCTAAATTATATCTATCGAACCATGCTAGAATTACTACGGCCAGACCTCACCTTCTTTCCACCCTTCTCTATTGTTCACAAACCTTAGTAAATCTGATCTAAAGAGCCTAGACGCTTGCTATAATAAAATCACCAAATTTGCCATAAACGTTCTCTGTAGAGCTTACCATTGTATAGCCCTCCAAAAACTAAGTTGAATTGAACTCCCAAACTTACTAGCCCTAAACCAGCTAATAGTAGCTCACTCCATCTTTCATGCCCCAGACTATTTGCCCAGCCTTATCTAATTTTGTACAACCCTATTCCAACCTTACCTCTCTTAGGCCTGCTGATAAAAACTTGCTCAAAGTTATTAAAAACCCACAACGCCTGTGCTGATTCTTTATACAGCTAAGCCATAGCCAAAAACTTGGAATTCCCTTCTCCAGCATTTGCTATCTATACTTAATATCCATAGCTTCAAACAGCTCCTCACAAATTACTTCTGCAATCATCGGCTATGCTCCTGTACTACCCCTGGACAAGCAAATACACTTCTCACCTACTGTGTTTACTACCTACGTAACTCAATATTGTTTGAGTCTATTGTTTTTATTACTGATGTCATATTTGACTTTTTTGCTTTGATGTGTGACTTTTCAACTTATATTAACTTGTTTTTACACTGTATTATATTTTTATGCAAACTTTCACAGTAATCTTTATAATACTGTAACTAGCATATCTTAGTACAAATATTGTAAACTTACTTTTTTTGGGGAGCTTTTCTCCCCTGGTCTCCGTTGAAAATGGGCTTGTTTTTAGCCCAGTTGGACACTACCCAGTTACCAAATGTATATAAATAAAATAAATAAATAAATACTTTCTGTATCACCCGTTCATTTTATATGATAATAAGCATCCTGAAGATCTATTGAACACATCCAGTGATCCTTGTCCAAGAAAGGCAAAATGGACTGAATCATGACCATCTGGAATTTTGTATACTGAACCAATTTGTTGAGTAGGCTGAGATCCAAAATTGGCCTCCAGTTCCCTGTTTTCTTTGGTAATAAAAAGAACCTTGACTAAGTTTCAGACTCTTTCTAGTCTGGAGGGAACTCTTGGATGGCTTTTTTTTCTAGCAGCATTTTTATTTCCAGAGTGGCTACTTACCTCTGACTGGGTGGAACACTGGGAATTTTATTCATTGTTAAGGGAGGGGGAAGCAAAAAGGGAATTATATTACCCCTGGAAATGATCTTCTGCACCCATGTATCTTTTTGTAATGTCTAGCCAGGCTTTTTGGTTGAAGGATAGATAACCTCCAGCTGCCTTCAGAGGTGAACAATCACGCCTCTTTTCAGGAGTGCTGATAGGCTCTGTCAGAAAAAGAATCTCTGGACCCCTAGTTCTGCAGGCCTTCTCTGCCACACAGACAGCTGCTTCCATTTGAGTTCCCCTCTGCTCCTGGAGGAACTATCTGCACGTGGATCTTGGAAAGGACCCCGGAACTTTCTGAACCATGTTTTACAACCACCTCGTTAATTCCTAAACAAGGTTCTTTGAGGAGTAGACAAGCATACACCCACTGCAAATAGGGTCTTTCCATCTTGCTCACACCTGGAGAGTGTGTCCTTCACCTTAGGACCAAACAAAGAACTCCCATCAAAAGGAGCATAGATGAATGACAACTTGAAGGGCTCTGCAAAATCACACAGTACATCTAGCATGCCTCCTAATGAAAATGCCAGAACCCATCGCCCTTGAGGTTCCCTCAGCTGCATGTGAAATGAGCCTCATGGACAAGTTAATGATTGATTGTAGGGTAGGCAACTGCGAAGCAACAGAACTCTGTGCCTCAGAAAATCTTGCTCCCAGAGAGGAATTTGGAGAGTTCCTTAATCAAATCCCTCTGCAATCTGGTGAAATGTTCCAGATAATTCAGTGACCCAAGTACAAAAGTTGCTGAAGCATACACTCACTTTCAAATGTGTCTAACACCTTGGACTCTCTGTTAGGGGGATGGTCTCATGAATTCTGTTCCACAAGTTCTTTTTTCGCATTTAGTGGTATTCCTTTGCTGCAAAATTCTCTTCCTTTAGGTTGTACCAGTATCCTGTCTGGTCTCTTGGGGATTGGCTCAATGGCATCAGATTCCTTCCACATCCACCTAGAGATCTTCGACAGAGAGTCACTCAGGAGGTAGATGGGCCAGAAGCGAAGGCTTCCAGGAATACCTATTCCTCTTGGGAAGGGTTAACAGCAGACCAACCACCTCTTTGTTTGAGGATCTCCAGAACGTCTCCAAAGGAGATGCCATCAGATGGTGATCTTGGGGACCCTTCCCCTTATCAAAATCAGTATCTTCAGTGACCAAACCTTGAGGAGAGTCTGAGTGCCTCCTCTTGCACTTTCTCTTCCTAGGGTCTTCTTCAGTGGGATGTTCCAGAGAAGCATCAGAAAAAATAAGAATACCCGCCTGGGTAGCTTGGTGGCCTTGGGCTGGCTGTGGAGTAGAATGAAGAGGGTCAAGGCACAGAGACATATGATATCCAAAAGGGAGATTCGAGGGGGGTGGAACAGTCTGCCTTCCATAAGTACAGAACACTTTCTCCACCACCTCAAAGGCAGAACATTCCAAGGAGAAGGAGGCCAATGTAGCTGAGAAAACATGCTTCCAGACCATCAGCTTCTTCAGAACCAAAAGCAGTTCACCCAAGGTAGAAGTCAAAACCAAGCTTTCCAGTGCCAAGGCTCCAAGAGGCAGAGACAGCTCTGACAACTTCAGAGTCTACCCTAACAGCTATGACAGTCATCTAGGTCTGTGCACTCAAAAAATGTATCATGGCTGAAGATACAATAATCTTCAGATCTGACACAGACAGTCCCAGAAGGCTGGGATATGAAGGCTCCAAAACCATGAGTCTGATCAGAGAAAGAGCAGAGATGGACAGTATAGTACTTGTGAAGGCCTCCTGACTTGAAGGGGTAGGAGCCTGGAGAACTCCCATCTGAATCTGTGTCGAGAGAAACTTCCTCACCATCCTATCCATGACAGCTTCTGTCTGGATCCTGGAAGAATGAGAGGATGAGGCTATTGATGGGGACCCAGAATGTTGGAGTCTCTCCAGGAAAAGGGATAGCACTCTGGAAGGTACAGGATCCAAGGATGATGCATACCTTGTTCAGGGTAAATGCTTTGGATCCGATGCTACTGAATCTGAGGAAGCTGATCGGATATTCACCACCAACTGATCCAATGATTTAAACTATGGATCCAACTCAAAATCATAGCAGGTTGTTATGCTATCAACCCAGATGTCATTTCAAGCCTAACCGTTTCATCCCAGTGTAATACCATAGATACTCTAGTCAATACCCAGGATTGTATTTAGTAATGACTGCCCATGTCCAGGAGGGCTGTGGGTGCTATCCTCAGTAAGAATTTATGGTAGCCCATTCACTCATCTAAGTTCTTTTTGAACAGTGTCATAGATGTGCTGTGCTTCACATGAATTGGCAGGCTATTCCAAAGATGTGGCAGTTGCTGGGAGACAAATTTGTACCTCCAGCACTTCCTACTGAAGTCGCAGACCATATTTAGTTCCCTGGAACAAGTAGCTCTAATCTCGTTTGGTTTATGAATGTGCAGCAGATTCATTAGGTTTAGGTCGAGATTGCTCTGTAAGTCAGGCATAAATCTCCCCTAAGAAGTCTATACAAACAGATTATAGTGACAGCTAATTTAGTCGGTCTGTGTAAGGCATGTGCTGGAGTTCCTTGATCTTCTTTGTTAGAAACCTCTGAGGTCTCTCCAATTGCTGCAAGTGCTTTGTACGGTACATGCCAAAAGGGGTGTAATACTCAATTATGGGCCTGATTAGTGATGAGTATAGAAGGGTTAAAACCTCACTTGCTCTAGAGGTGATGCCTTTGCTAATCAAGTATGCTACATAGAAGTCCTTCCTTATGACAGTAGACACAAGGTGGTCAACGTTAAGGTTGCAGTCTACTTGTGATCCTAGATCCTTTACCACTTCATTAGTACATAGGGTATTGTTGTTAATTTGCTTGTGTGAAGGGACATTGTTTTTACTGAAGGGGTTGATTGTGTGAAGGGGCATTGCTTTTACTGAAGGGAATGATGATGCATTTATTTGTATTCAGTTTGAGACCATGACTAAGACACCAGTTGGTGGTCTGCATAAGACCCTTCTGAAGTATACTGACATCATTTGGGATTCAATAATTACACCTAGTTTGCAGTCATACACAAACATGGTCAGCCACAGCCCCTTAGTTTTGGCCTGAACTTCTAAGAAATCTATAACAAACAGTATGGGGCCCAGCACTGACTTTTTTGGCACCCCACTGGTGACAGGTTTGCTGGTTAATGTGCAGTCATCTACTTTGATAGTGTGTGACCAGTTTTTGAGCCAGTTAGCAGCCCATCTTACAAGAAAGGGGTTTACATTCAATTTGCTAAGTTTACTGGTAATGCCTGAGTGCGGGATTGTGTCAAAGGCTTTTACCAAGTCATGGTATGCTGTGTGCACAGATCTGCCCCCATCAAAGGCCCTGGTCACATTTTCAAAGAAATCCACCAGGTTTATCAGGCAGACTCTGCCCTTAACAAGGCCAAATTGGTTCAAATTCAGAGTCTGGAGGTTGCCTATGTGTTTATTTATGAGGTCCATGATGATATGTTGCATGGCCTTACAGATGAGGCTAGTCAGACTTGGGTCTATATTACTACCTCAAAACCTCAATTCTGTGAATAGCAAAACATTGTCATGTAAACAGCAAAATATGAAAAGCACGAAAGGCCACTTCCACAAATTGTTTCACAGGGAAAAATTTGCTTGGCCGACAACAGTAAAACAAACTTTCAAACCCTAATCAAGTGGGGGCTGTACTCCCACCCCCCCCCCCAACTAAATATACCAACTCTGAGATCGCTCTACATTGGCGAAAATGGCAAATTCCCAGTAATGGCCAAGCAAATTTTTTTCCTGTGAAAAAATTTGCTGAAGTGGCCGTTCGTATTTTTCGTATTTTCCTGTTTACATATGCATGTTTTGCTATTCTCAGAATTGAGGTTTTGAGGTAGTAATATAGACCTGTCAGACTTATGGGTCTATAGTTCCCTGGGTCTGTTGCTAAGCCACTTTTGTGAAGGGGAATAACTGTTGCTGTTCTCCATTCCATAGGAACAAAGCCAGTGGTTAGGCTGTGTTTGAACAGGGTACTTAATGGTGATGCTAGTTCATGTTTTAAGTTGTTCAGAAGACAGCCTGGGATGCCTTCTGGTCCCAGTATGGCTGTGTTTATTGCCTTAGACAAGGCTTTAATGACCTGCTGTTTGGATATGTATGGTGGGGGGAAGTTGAGGGCAAGGTTTTGATAAGTTTGGAGGGGATACGGGAGTGAAATTTTCACCATGTGTGTGATACAGTTAGCCGCTAGTCTGGCAAATGCTTGGGTCCTGCCTTTTAGACTATGTACATAACTGTAAAATGCCTCATGGTTATCCTTGAATGCAATTGCTAGGTTTTTCAAAAAGCTGCCCTTAGAAGATTTGACATGTTGTCTTATTTGCTTGTTGAGACTGAAGAGGGTGGCCTTCCATTGTTGGGCCCTCACCTTAATTTTCTTAGACAGCACCTTTTTGCTTTTGTTGTAAAGTTTGTTGATGCTGGATGTCCACCAGGGTTGCTTGTTTCTACCTGGGGCTCTGACTTTGATTTCTTCTGGAGCATCAGAGTCTGTACAGGGTTTCAGTGTAAGCATTGGTGTAGTCACCACTTCCAGCTGGGGGTGGAGCTTGGAATGCATTTATACCTTCCCCTAGGAGGGTATAATTTCCCTCGGTGAAGTTTTTTAGTCTGACTTCACCCTTTGTGAGTTCTGGTGTTAGTACCAGTTCAAAGGCGACTGATTTGTGGTCAGGGTTAACTAATGGTGTCTGACAGCTGCAGCAGTGCATCTGTTTGTCATGTTAATGAGAACCAGATCTAGTATGTTTGTTCCTCTTGTTAGGGTTTGAACAATTTGTTCCAAGGAATCTGAGTTAAAGTCAAGGAATTTTTTCACATGTAAGTTAGGGCTAGAGTAGGTTTCCCAGTTGATGGTGAGATAATGGAAATGCCCCATGACCAGAATGTTTGATAATATTTGGATTGACTCTAGTTTGTTCAATAGGCCTCATGTGCATCATGATTCGTGGAGGGGGATCTATAACTAGCTATGACTTGAATGGGAGTCTTACCTACAGTAGTCTGAACTTGGAGTAACTCAAGGGAGTTGTCCAGTCTAACTAGTCAGGAGGTAAACTTATCTGTAATAGACAGAACCACCACTTCCCTTGGTTCTCACATGTTCATCTTGTGGTCTGAAGGTGTGGAAGGCATTACAAGACTGGGGTACACTCTGAAGCCCTGAACAAGGATTTTGTGACTGCATAGACATCTACATCTTCTAGTGATAGAAGTACTTCCAGGGTGTACAGTTTTTGGTTTAAGCTCCTAGCATTTAGCAGCATAACCCTTATTTTGTTATGACTGGAGTTTTTCACGTCAGCAATTTTGTTTTTGAGACCTTGCCTAAAAAAGGCACAATGGGGGAGGCAAGATCCTCTGCCAGCAGCAGAAAGCCTAGTAATGTCAGGTGCAAACAGTCTCTGGCAAAGCAGCAAGGTTTGGTAACCATGTCATCTCAGGCTAACAGAAACTGGATCCCCTTTGAATGACACCAAAAACTAACCAATTATTGAAATCAATCATTTTTTTGTTTATACTGTGGCATCATTCTAGCTGAGGGTAATACGCTGCTCAAGGCTAGGATATACCTGCCTGAGACACACAATTAGAGAGCTCAATCATGTCTCTTTTCATATAGTCCACTGGCATATATCTCCAACATGAGGTATGATAGAGTCATAATGGTACTTGCTGCCGAGAGACCTGAGTGCATGCATGATCTGACGAATCCTGGCACCGGACAGGCAGCTGACTGTGACTTTCTCCTTATCTAACCTGCTGAGTGGGACATCTGTGTGTCTCACTATGGAGTCTCAAATGGCAAGAAAATTTGTTTTTTGAGTGTTACACTTTAAGGGCTTCGTAGGTGAGACATTGATGTTGCTATGGGTGCTTTTTAGGCGATCTTCTAACTGGTTCCATTGTCGGATCCAAAGATGGAGTAGAAGAACCAGACATATCTGAAAGCTTTTTTTCTGTGCTCTTTCTTGTCCTGTTTAGGGGGTTGAGCCCCTAATAGTGACTCTGAAAAGGTTGTAGGAAAAAGAACTTTCAGAATTAGCTTGTTCTTTTGATTCACATAATTTCAAATTGGGCAATGTATTTTTATGGCCCAGAATAGGGCAAGATTCCTTTACAACGTCTCAGATGCATAGGGATCCATCTACCTCCATGCCCCCCAGGAAAGTCAGAGAATCTACACACTCTAATATCATCAACGATGTTACAAGTAATAGTGTAACAACAAGCATAAATGTGGGTGATGAATTGAATGGATATAACATCATTCCTTCGGAGATGGACCCTGGACAAACTTGCACTGGAGGGGTTACCATCAGTAATGATGTATGTATTTTGGAAGAAATACCACCAGTCATTGGGACTACTACAGACAATTGTAAGGACTCTGTGGATGTTATTCACATTGTACATCCCAGTGCATGCACTAGAAACAACTTATATCCTGAAGTACACGTGGTTAAGAATAGACCTGTCTCCACGAAAGAAGGATCAGAGCCTGTTGTCAAACCTAAGAAAACTATTACTTTGACTGAGTCTGGTAATCTTTCAAGTTTGGATTTGCCTTTTCCTCTGCCGGTGCACATGGAGAAAGGTCCTCGCAGACCTCGCTCCATGAGCAGGGACAGACAGAAGAGGAAATTATCAGGGGATTTTATGCCCCACCAGACATTAAAAAGAATGTGGAACAACAAGCGTTAATTTATAATGTGTCCCACATTACCCTAACAGATGATGATATCAGTTTATTAAACAAAGGTTTGAACTTTATTCCTAAAAGTCAGAGCAAATTAACTGATACAATGGTGGATTTAAAAATTTTTGTAGAAATGTAATGCTGAGATTTATTTATAGTGATTCTGAGAAAGAATCAGCACAGAGCAGGAAGTTTGTTCTTAAGAATTTAAGTGATTTTGTACCAACTCACCACCCATTAGTTGAAGCATTCCTTAAGTTAACAGAGGAGGAATTGTATAGTTATTATAATACCCATTTGGGACCCCATCAGAAGAGGCGGGACAACTTGAGCTTTCGGAATGTCAGTGTCTGATGAAATTGCAGAATGATCCTACTATCATAATTAGACCGGCTGATAAAGGTGGGAAAGTTGTAGTCTTGGATATGTCATTTTATATGGAGGCCATGTCCTCCATGTTACAGGATAGGTTCTATGAACCCATTTCCATGGAACAAGTTCACTCTGTTGTTAGATACATTCACGATACACTTTATGATATTCTTAGAAGTAATTTAATAAATAAGAAGCTATATGGATACCTTATGATTCATACACCTACTATACCGATTATACAAGGTCTCCCCAAGGTACACAAAAATATGGAGAACCCACCCATGAGACCCATAGTCTCTGGCCGTGGTTGGGTAACTGAACATCTCTCAGTTTTTGTGGAGAAACATCTGAGATGTGTATTGAATGACAATGTTACAGTCTTGAAGGATTCCAAGCAATTTTTGATTGATCTGTATGAATGTACTGGGCACCAGGACAGAATCTCTGGTTGTACTTTTGTGACTCTTGACATTCAATCCCTTTTCACTGTAATAACCAATGATATAGGACTTCATTATGTATTGAACTATCTGAAAGCACACAGTACTTATACTGCAGTATTGATAGACCTCATAGTTCATTTCTTAGAACTGGTCTTGGAGAACAACTTATTCATGTTCCAAGACCAGATTTATAAACAGCGTGATGGCGTAGCTATGGGCACTCCATGTGCAAATAGCTACGCCAACATGTTTCTTGCATATTGGGAGGAACATGTTTTATTCAAGAATGCACTTTTCAGTGAACATGTGGTGTTCTACAGAAGGTTTGTTGATGACCTTTTTATTCTTTGGAATGGAACATTAGAACAGTTGGAATCAATGTTATCCATTATGAATGACTTAACTGCATTTCTTACTTTTACTATGAATTATTCCACACATAGAATTGATTTTTTAGACCTATATATTGAGAGATTAACAGATGATATGATAAACATGGGGGTCTACCGCAAGGCATGCTACTGTAATTCCTTGTTATTGAGGTCTAGCATGCATCCAAAATTTGTTTTTAAGAATATAATGAAGGGGCAGGCTATTAAAGCCTCGAGATTGAACCCCACTGAACAGGGCTTTATCTCAGAATTAGACCACCTGAGAAATAGATTACTGACCCGGGGTTACAAGGATAATGAGATTATATCATACATGGAGGAAGCATGCATGTCATGCACCACTTCAGGTGCACCATACTTTGGACCCAGGATCCAAGAAGAAATCACTGGAGATCATATGTTAAATAGGACTACTAAATTCTCTATTTTGTATACTTCTGACCAACATCAGTTGAAGGAGATTATCAGCAAACACTGGGATATTCTCCTAGTTGATGATGATTTGAAACGTATTGTGGGGGAGACACCAAGTTTCCTATATCGGAATAAGAGCAATCTAAAGTGATTGCTTTGTCACCCCAGACATGATAGGATTGTGAAGAACACTGGTCATACAAAACCCTGTGGTCACTGCAATTTGTGTTCATTTATTGATAGCAGTGCGGTGTTCATATACCCAGATTTACACACTACTTTTTCTATTAAGGCAGATGCAGATTGTATGACACCCAATGTGGTGTATCTAGCTACTTGTCAGGCATGCCCGAGTTTTTATGTTGGCAAAACTAACCGGCCGTTAAGGGATAGAATGAGAGGGCACATTTACCACATGAGAAAGGGCACCCCACATAATGCCTTAGCAAAACACATAACCACCAACAACAGTGATCATACTTTTTTGTTTCGGGTCCTAGAGATAATTGTTGTGAATAAGAGGGGTGGCAACACTGTAAATCTTATTGAATCCAAGGAGACTGACTGGATCATTCATTTGAAAGCTGACAGGGGACATGGGTTGAATGATAGAGCTTCTATAAAACCTAAATTGAGACAATGCAGGAACATAAAATGAATTATTAGTTGCTTATGAATTTTTAGTTGCACATGTTTTTGGTCATATATTTTATGTATATCCAACTTAACAGAATGTTTATTTATATGTTTTTAGGTCACTATGGATGATTTATTTTTGTCTTATTTTACACTAATACATTTTAATATGGGAGAGTTCTTTAAATTCTCCAGTACTGTTCTTAATTGTTTTTAAATTGATTAATTGAGCTGCTTATATAAGGTGAGGTCTACTGTGAATTTTATTTAAGGATCTGAAGAAGGTGTAATGGTGAAAGCGCTCATCCGTATGTCTTAAGTGCACATTCTTGGAATTAAATCTGAAGTTTTTGTTCTTACTTCTGCTGTACTCCGTTTCCTTTGTGATTTATATTAAATGTTTGTTGTTTATACTGCTTTACATTTTAAGATTACTTAAATGTAATATCAAAGATGTCTGTGACATTTAGAGAAAAGCCAGAAAATATTTTTTCTTGTAATTCTTGTAAAATATTAACACTTAAAGTGTGAAGGGAGAGGACTGTCAATTCACCTTGGGCTACAAAAACAATACTTTGAACAAAGTCCTGCAATTTAGATTCTTTTTTTGGTTGCATCTATATAACTCGTTAGTATACTGTAAAACAAGCCGAGACACATACAAATGAGGGTCATTCAAGAAATAAAAGAAGCAGTCCTGTTGCAGAAGGTATATAAAATGACATTGACTGACACTAATTCCATTATATGTTAATAGTATGAGAATATACCACTACTTCCTTATGCCTAGCATGACTCATATAAAGCAGACTTGAAATGGATTACTGGAAAGAGAAAGGTTTGAAGAAAAATAAGATCACATTGATATGTCAAGCCCCATTGACAGCCATTTTGCAGAAATCATATTGAAATTCTTTAAAAAACAGTCGGGATGACTTTAAATATCTCAGAAAATCAAGACAAAGTGAAAAAAAAATATTTTTTAGTCCTAAGTTAGAGTTTTCCTTTAAGAATGGCAACAATCTTGATTTTAGCTTTGGATGGGAACTAATGTTTCACACAAGAGAGCTACTTTAGTTAACAGTATGCTGTCTTGTATATAAATATAATACAAGTATGTGATTCTTACAGTGTGCAGTGAATGTAAATGACAAAAATGCTTATTTTTATAATTTCATGGATGGGCCATTGTATGACTAGATAATAAAAACAAAATACACCTAAATTTTGCTGACTGATCTCAATCCATATTAAATGAACACAACCTCAAGAGTACAGAAACTGTCAGTAACACATAAGGTAAGAGAGAAGCATCCTAGTTCAGGTAATAGTCATTATCAGTCACTGAGGAATCACTGGAAGGGAATGAGGAGTTACTAACTTTGTAATGAACAAAATACCAACTCAAAATGTAACAAGAAAAGCAGAAGTAAATGCTGGTGTATACCTGTAGTCAAGTGAAGTGTGGTGTCAGTGATCATACGAAGGCAGGACAGCATACCAAGTGAAGATCACATGAGAGATGATATTTAATGTCATAGGTAGTAGCTATTCAAAAGCTGCAAAGACAATGCCCCCCCTCCACATGCCACACACACACACACACACACACACACACACACACACACACACACACACACACACACACACACATAAACTTCATCAGACTGAGTGAATGATCCTTGTACGTAGAAATGTGTAAGTCAGCATCAGTCTGCTATCATTAGTTTGCAACTAATAGTTTCCCTTTGACTGTCTTCTGTGTTGAACATCTAAGGAGGTACAGTGACTGACAAATCACTATTGCGAATAATATTTTATAAGAAGTAAACCATATTTAGGGAAGGTTAACCTTCCTGAAAGTTGTGGCAGAAGCAATACTTCCAAGACTTGCCATGAATAAGTGTCACATTCCCAGATTTCAATGCTGGTGATTATTCACATTTGTAGGTATTGGTAAGATAAGAAGGTTAGATAAACCATTAATGTACAGGATCTCCACTAGGAAGCTGTTCATTGTTGGTAATGAAGTAAATGCACTGTAGGTGTAAAAGTAAACAACTTTTAGTTTCCAGTACTAATTTGACTACTGCTTAGAAAAATAACTGTGGGAAAGCAGGAAAATTTGGGAGAACCGGTGCTGCAGCTGGAGGCACTGAAGAAAGAAAAAATGAAGTCACTGTATTTACCTCCTAGCGCTTCATTTATCCAGTTATTGTTTTTGCTACCTGTCTCCATGTGTATGCCTTCTATGTTGATCTGTGGAGAAACTTCTCTAAACTTTATAGCAGCTACAAGGTATGCAATGTTATCAAGCAGGATTGTCATGTAAGCCCAAGGGCAAAAAACACCTGGTGGGTTATAATGCAGGCATTACAGCAATTGTTTAGTTATGGTTTTAATTCAGGTCTGTTTTAGTCATAAAGTCATATTCTGAATAACTGGTTTTATAAAATGATTTTGCTTCAAAAAATAACCAGCCCTACCCTACCAAAGCAATAATTACATGTAGCCATTCTACCTGCATTAGCAACAATCCTAGGAAAATATGCAGTCTAAAGAAGTAATTCATTTCCTACATGAAAGGCATATTCTTTCATTAAAGCAGTACAGTTTTCATCCCTAATTTAGTATCTCTGCTATACTTTATTTTTGCAGCCAAAACAATTTATACTAACATAGGCAAAGTTCTGCTGAACAAAGTTGTTTTTGTTGAACTATAACAAAGATTTTGATTCTGTTACCCACACCATACTTCTTCTTTCGGCTTTTCCCAGTTAGGGGTCGCCACAGCGGATCACCTGTCCGCTCATGATTGGCAGTGGAGTTTTACAGTGTCAAGTTGCCAGCCCGACGCCCAGCCTTCCACAGAAGGCACACACATGCACTCACTCATGCCTAGGGTCAATTTAGAGTGTCCAATCCACCTACAGCATGTCTTTGGGATGTGGGAGGAAACTGGAGCACCCGGAGGAAACCCACACGACCATAGGGAGGACATGCAGACTCCACACAGAAGGCACCCCAGCAGAGTATCGAACCAGAGAACCTCTTGCTGTGAGGTGGTAATGCTAACTGCTGCAACCACCATGGCCGCCCGTTACCCACACCATACTAAATAACCAAATAAACAAGACAGGCTTCCTCCCTCTAATCCTTCAGTGGATGTCTACATGTTACAGAATAAACTGTTCCAAATTCCTGAAAACACTGCTCCAAGACTTATTCCCAGCCTGGAGTACATCAAAGATTTATACTTGATCTATTCTATTCAGTATTTTATTAATTCTACACTTTCAGACCTTCCTCATGTCAGATCATAGGAATTACAAATCAAATAACTATAAGATATGGTTACATGCACTGATGAATTGTAGCTTCTCAAATAATCAGACAACATACGAAATCTACAAATTCTTCTACAAGAGAGCTTTAGTAGCATATGCACATTATTCCCCACACACATAAATTAACTGCTAATTCCAGCAAAATAAACACCTTGATTTTTCAGCATCAACCACCACTTTCCATCCATCCCTCATCCCCTAGGAAATCTATCTCACAGGTAAAGTCATACAAATGCGTAGGAGCAGAACTCAACCTCTTTCTAAACTTCAGTATAAACATTAACAAAATTCACAGAGTACTTTGAAAATTCAACTATTTTGCTGCATAACTAATCTTCTTCTCTCTTGTCAAGGTTTTCCATAGTCAAAATGTTCCTAGTTGAAAATTACAGCATGCATTTCCCATATACCTTTAGAGAAGCACATAATACAGTAAAAATTAAACAGCTTATTGGAAATATAGGGATTATTTGAGTCAAATGGAGGAATGCCAGCTGTACCCAATCAGTGTTTTTTTACAACATTGTGTTGGCATACCATGGTGCTGTGTGGTATGGATCACTGAAACCCCAAATGTGAACCTTCTTCTGAGCTAGCAGATAAAATGTGCATAATTGATGACAGTATATGGACCCTATGCATTCCTACTCAATGAAATAATTCACTGTGAGACTAAAAAGGATGTGCATGAATTCTTTTCTGTGTAAAAAAGCAGACAGTGAAGGAGAAAAAAAACCTTAAAAATAAAAAAACAATGTGCTGATTTTGAAATAACTTTGAACCAAAGAAGTTAGCTGATAATTGGGCATCCTTTCAACAGAACTGAGCAAACATGCTATGCTTTTTTTTTTCAATTGTACAGTTCCTTAGACCATCCCTTCATTATCTGTTATCTCTTAATTTTAGCCTCCTTTCTCTATGTACTTATTTTTTATTTGCCAGGTAGAAAGACTGTGTAGCAACTGAGACACAAAGTGAGCCATACTTGACATACTTATAGAAAAAGGGAGCTGAGTAGGAAAGAGAAATTGTACATGCCTTAAAAAGTAGGATTAAAACATATGAGTAACTTCTTGAATCAACCTCCATCTTTAACTACAACCTTTGAGCACCCCAGCTGAAGAAGGGCCAAACAGAACTTCTTATCAGAGTGAGCATTTACAATTGCAGCCTTAATATATTTTGGGATGTTTTGAGAATGAAGCCAAGAAAATCTTCTACTTATTGACCCAGAAGGAAATAGTATCAGCAGTATCACAAGCGTACTTTAAAAAATGCTTAGTAACTTCAGAAATAGTTAATAACAAGGCATTCAATTATTTTTTACTCCAGAAGAGGGAAGATTAACCATTAACTTTTGCATGTTCTCAAAAGACAAAAATAAAAACTATAAGATAATAAGCTTGACAGTTTAAAATTCTGAAAGTTAAAGTAGTATTAGAATACTCATGCTTTTTCAACTTCTTAAAAACATTCTGCCTTTGTCAGAGAGAATGGGGTTAGCAGCAGCAATCTGTTTAATAGAAGCAGTTTTGGATAAGGAAATAACTGCTGTATGTGCTTTAGTGCAGAAAACAAATACTTATAAGTCTTAGAAGTCCTGTATAACCTGTGAGACTTCCTGGGAAGATGGGGTTGGCTATCAGGTAAACTATAAGCAGAAAGAAAAAAACATTCTCTAAAGCAGGCAAAACATGAGTCACAGATGCTGAATTAGGCATATCCAACTGTAACAAACAACACATTTTCTGTGCAAAAAGACTTTCATTCTGTTACCATTAAAAGAAATCTTTCTTCTTTGATAAATCTCAGAAAAAGATAAGTCTTCAAGAGGGAAATATGAAACCATACTTTCCTCAGAATCTGAATGTTCAGATTGAGAAGAAATTCCTGAAGTACAACCATCCCCCTGCACTGCCTGCTCTTCTTACTAAAAGTCAAAGTCAGAAAGAGAGAGAATGATGCTCATTTTCTTGCATGAAGAAGTAGGCAAGGCAAAGGCAGAAACGAGTCTATTAGCAAACTCCAACAAATCTTTCCTGTCCATAGAAATAACAATAGGAGAAGACAACATTTTCTGACTATGTTCACTATTCCTGGTAAATTTCCTCAAAACAAAAACAACCTTTGGTAGGTATACTCATCCCATAACCAGGGTTCCTATTCTGGCTGAGTGAAAGACCTTCACATGCTCCTTCCCCTGAGTCTGACAAGAGTAGTTCTCCTTTGTCTACAAACTGCATCCCTACAGCCATGGAAGACAGTTATCCCCTGGTCCTTGGCAGCTGTGGGTGCAACTCCAGAGGAATCACTGGATAGAAATGAGTGGTCAAAGGAACCAGGAGTGGCTACAGCAGAGTCATCCACACCTGGCTGTGGGACAACAGGAGCTAGCCCAACACCCAAAGACTCCCTGACAACTTTATTTTTCTTGTAAACAGGTGAAGGTAAAACTATGAAGACCAGTTGCTGCTCTATGGGGTAAACTGAGAATGAGACCTTAAAAGTGAATAGCAGAGACTGAACAAATTTGAAAGTGGAGAAAAGGTAATTCAAAGATAAATAAACCACTGGTCACCCCCAACAAGTGCAATCTCCTGTCTCTGACACACAAACCTATAGGAAATTTTAGTCAAAAAACAAGAGCTTTACACAAAAAGTTTGCAAAAGTATATAAATACCCCCAACTTAGAAATGCACATTAGTTTCCTAGTAAACACAGCATTTCAATCAGAAGAATACAAATTTTCTTCAGAAAAATAAAAATAGTGGACGGTCTTCCCCCAACACAGGATTTACCTAACCAGACAGGAAGAATTACTAGCCAACCAACAGTTCAATGAGGCCTGCAGAAGAACAATACATTGGTGGCGAAAAAGTTCTGACTATTTTGGCACTCTGTACTATTATATGGAGCTCCCCTCAATCTCTAGAACAAGTAGAACGCACCCTTTAGCTTTGAAATGTTGATGAGTTACAGGGGGTAGGAACTAAATAGCATAGGCTACGGCAATACTGACTTAAATGTTGAACATGTAAGGCTTCACTAACTTACATGCCAAAGTCTGAGCATACATTCAAATGTTTCAACGGATATTGACACCAAGCATCTTGAAGGTATAAGCTGTCACTGCTGTCATCTATAGCTATGCATATGGTAAAAGGCATCTCCATTACTGATGTCACAGTCATAGAATGTCTCCATTAAGGCCTATGACTGCATACCGAAATTCACATTTCTGCATAAAGCTTTACATTTTCAAGTTCATCTGGACAGTTTCAAATTGGGTCTATATTAGAAGACCGAATGTTTAGGTGATCGAACACCTAAACATCGATCTCCTAATAGCGAACCGCAGAATGTTGAACATCCCAGGGAAACATGTCCCTCAGCCACAACACAAAAAACATTAATTTACATCTAAATTAAGTAGGGGGCTTCGCCCTCCCCCACACCCCCTAACTAAATATACCAACTCCGAGATCGCTCAACAGTAGGGAAATAGCAAACTCTAGCAAACGGCCAATGGCAATCTTTCCCTGCGTTAAATCGGCCATTCGCTGGTTTTTGCTTTCGATATTAGAAGATCGATGTTTAGGTGTTCGATCACCTAAACATTCAATCTTCTAATATAGAACCTTTCAAATTCCACAGAGCATTTCAGTATACAGCCATACATCTTAGGACCCCACACAAAGCATTTAATTTCTGCATTTAGCCAACTATTACTAAATTCTGTATACTCTTTTAGCCTTTATTTTCAAATTCTGCATATTGTAATGTGGATTTCTACTAACATTTTATAGTCTTTATTTCCAAATGCCAGATATGGAATTTTTAAATATTTCTCCAGTATAAAAGGTGCTTGTTGAGTTCCCCTTTTGCCTCCTCACACACTCACAAACCTAAAATGTGACTAACTGCAAACAAATGTTCCAGATGGAGAATACGCATTCTGCATTTTGCAAACTACTAAACTGCTACAAAAACAGAAAATGTAATTCTTATGAAAGGTAAACTAATAAATATCTATTTTTATAAGTATCTGGAAACTAACATAGTAAAATGTTTTCCTTCCAATAAACAAAGCACTTGGTTAGTTTGATTTACCTTGATTTTCTCAAGCTCTAATTTTTCTGCTCCGGTTAAGAGTGTTGGCTTGAAGCTTTATTTGCACATATCATGCCTGATGGCTACCTATTGTAGTGTAGTAACATATTTAAATTCAAAATATAGCTGTTAATCACCTCTGGGCTGCAAATAAAGTAATCATTGTTTTCATGTTTCAACTTACAGCAACCTCAGAGTGACAATCTAGTAAGGATGGTGTTTCTCTGCAAAAATATTCATTTGAAACATTGACTTAATTGCATAAATGTTCTTGATTCTTGACTACATATGTTTACGCTTATACAAACTTGAAGTAACAGGTTTTGTGCAGAAATGTATGCGTTATCTATCACAGTCAGAGCTTGTGCATTTCAAGCAAACATAGAAGACCTGATAAGTTTATCAAAACAGCTACACATACTTGAATATTTTATATTTGTTTTTCCTACTGAACTGAAAATAATGGTTGGAAAACAAAAATGAAAAGACATGAAAAAACATAAATATAAGGAAAATATTATCCCATGCACAGAAGAAGCTTAATACTGGCAAAGTCCCATAGAATATGAACCATAACAAGAGAATATTTCAATGAGCACTCTGGGTTTTGTTCATAGGTTCATAGATTCATAGATTAGTACTAGGCTAACTGCCCTTGAGGACCATTTTAAGCCTAGAGAATTACCCCACGTGAGAATCAAACCCTGCACCTTGTGTCTGTAAGGTAAATACCTTAACCATTATGCCAACCTCCCACCTGTCTAGCTTTCAAAAGGCATTATGGTAGGTCAGCCAAGACATCTGGAAAGACCTCTTTATACCTATCTGCAGTTAATCCCTGTGCAGTGTTGTATAGTGTTAATCAATACCTAAACAACACTGAAGCTGGATTTACTCAAAAATGGCATATTAAATGTCCACCATTAAAGTCTAGGTCAACTAATTTCCCGACCTCAAAATGCCTCTGAATTGTCTGATAGTTTATTTCTTCAAGAGGGTCAATCAGAATGCAGACAGTGATCATGCTGTTCACACAAGATATCTTGCTCTGTCCAAGGCATATCAATACTATACCCCATGCATGCTATATTAATACTATACTCACTGCACACTATATTAATACTATATCCCATGCATGCTATATTAATACTATACCCAATGCATGCTATATTAATATTATACCCAATGCATGCTATATTAATACTATACCCCATGCACACTATATTAATACTATACCCAATGCATGCTATATTAATACTATACCCCATACACACTATATTAATACTATACTCCATGCACACTATATTAATACTATACTCAGTGCATACTATATTAATACTGTACCCAATGCACACTATATTAATACTGTACCCAATGCACGCTTTATTAATACTATACCCAAAGCATGCTATATTAATACTATACCTCATGCACACTGTATTAATACTATACCCCATGCATGCTATATTAATACTATACCCCATGTACGCTATATTAATACTATACCCAATGGACACTATATTAATACTATACCCCATGCACACTATATTAATACTATACCCAATGCATGCTATATTAATACTATACCCCATACACACTATATTAATACTATACTCCATGCACACTATATTAATACTATACTCAGTGCACACTATATTAATACTGTACCCAATGCACACTATATTAATACTGTACCCAATGCACGCTTTATTAATACTATACCCAAAGCATGCTATATTAATACTATACCTCATGCGCACTGTATTAATACTATACCCCATGCATGCTATATTAATACTATACCCCATGCACACTATATTAATACTATACCCAATGGACACTATATTAATACTATACCTCATGCATGCTATATTAATATTATACCCCATGCATACTATATTAATACTATACCCAATGCACACTATATTAATACTATACTCCATGCATGCTATATTAATACTATTCCTATACATGCTATATTAATACTACACCCCATGCACACGTAGTAAGAAAGTTAAATGCTCTAAAATAAAAAAAGAGAGAGAGAGAGATCTACATAGTAAGACATATAGCAAAGTGGTTAAAAGATGAATGCTGTAGAGTTTGTCAGGTGTTTCCTCCGACAGCAAAATGATAACTAGTGTTAGGACATGTGTTGAGACAGCTCTTTTTCAGCATTTACATCTCTGGTCTCCAGGCTAAGAACCAGGAATTTTGTTTAATTAAGTTTAGAGATAACAAAACAAAACAACAAACTGAGTGTTATTGTCAATACCCCCTCTCACACATGTTCCCTTCAAAAAGAACTACCCAAGCAAATTCTTGGGTTACCAGAAATGGTCTGAAATTTAACACAGAAAAAGAGTAATATCACTGCATTTGGCCAAGAACTTATACTCTCAACATATAATACACACAAATAACCCACTGCAAAGTGAAAATGTAGGTCAGGGGCCTTGCAACCTGGATCGACAAGTCCCTCTCCTTTGATCATTATACAGCAACTGCAGTCAGAAAATCCTTCTGCTTAACACATTTGATAGCCAAGAGGACATCATACAGATTTAATTAAGTCACCATTCCCCTACACTAGGTATTTATTTGATCAGTTATTATACTCCCTTTGTTTTTTACCACTCCAGAAAAATCAAACAACTAAAGAAGCCTCAGAGATTACTAAGGAGATTTCAGGTTTAAAGACCCTGAGCTACCAAGAGAGGCTAGACACTCTGTACCTTTACTCAGAATCTTATAGACCCTCATGGGGTAATATCTGCCTTTACTAAGGCATCATTAGAATATTTGTTGTAATTAATCTCCTATATCTTTATCAGTCTAATAGCTTCACACAAAAACCGAACCAGGGACAAAAAAACCTTCACCAGCAGATAAACAGAATGTGATGGAGAGATAGGTTCATTACATATCACCTTTCCCATATCTGGGATATATTTCCCCTGCAAGTTAAGCAATGTGTGACACATTATCTTACTTCAAACACTGGTACTGTTTGAGAAAGGGGATACAGCCTCAGGGTGTGCACTAGCAAGACATAAAAGGTCATGACACCAAATTGCTTTGTAACACCTATGAATTTTAAGAAAGGGCTCGGCTTTAAAGCTTTTTTCTGCACTGCTGCCACTTTTTGGTCAATATAAAGAAATGATGTGAACTAAAACAGTATATTAGCTCCCAACGTAGTAAGTGCCTCTCGGTTGAAATGCAATAACAAGAAATCAGTCCAATAAATATGAACCAAAGGCAAACACAGCAGACCTGAAAATCCAGCGTCTCAATGGAAATCCGATAATTCAAGCTTCCAATAACTAAGTATTGAAGATTCCGTTCACAAAAAATGCTTCGTTTGTATAAAACAGGTTTATTGGAATGCACAAGTTAGTGCTTTCGCATTAGCTTCATCAGACTGTTAAAATTCAAATTAATTTTATTTGCAACCCCTATTTATAAAAACCAGTGATGTATTAATTGAAAGATTCTTCAATTATACTTTTAAAGTTATATTCACTTTCTTTAGTTTAAAATGTGAACGTTAACCTTCAGATATATATAAGCAAGCATATACGTTTCTCATATTTTTTTATAAAGCTTTCACAAGACATTTTTACATGACTATTACAACTATATATTTGTTCGCAACTACTTGGACATTGTGTTAATTCTGCAACATAGTTCATTGCTAATTGTTCAGTTAGCTTACAATGCAGTAATTCATTTTTTCAACAATGCATCATACAAACTTGTTTATAATCTTATTGCTATCTGTATTGACAAGATAGAGGGCTAAGGACTTAAAAAGATTTACCGGTATCTCACATGTCATCTCATCGACTAATAGCTCATTCACAACATTTTGTTAACTCTACAATATAGTTGTTTACTAGTTTACTAGTTGTAGAGGGCAGGAAGATGTCACTTTGGGGACAGTACAGAACAACTCAGATGGGACAGGGAACGGTGAGAAAGTACCCAGTATAAGACCTAATTTTACATCATATGGAGGCGAATGCTTCTGGCAAAATACATCAAGTTGAATGGACAAGAGCACCTATTCCAGTTTCAGGTCATAGATTATGTCAACCCCACTATAAGAGAGGGTGATGTACGTAATACAACAGAACATAAATTAAATGGATTATGAGAATGAGAGCAGATAAGGGCAAAGGACTAAACGACAGGGCAACAATCAAATCCATATTAAAGGCTAGATGGTTAACTACTAGATAAGAAACAAAAGTAAGGATACTGGCATGTATAACTAATTATTGTGATTGGATTGATTGGAATCATAGAAGATGTCAAGCATATATATATATATATATATATATATATATATATATATAGTTGCAATTAATAATTGGCATTGAGGAATGAAACATCAGAAATAAGACCTAAATGGGTAAGTCCTAAATAGAATAAGAGGGATACATGCAATCATAAGTTCATGATATTTTATATATGATCAAAGCAATTAATTGTAGTGTAATTATATCTTTGAAAGGAACATCATGGCTTATATATTGCTAACACAGTCCTGTTCTTAAATAAGATATATGCTCTGACATACACTGTTACAAGTTTGAAGTTAATATGATATGGGCAGTTTAGTATATATATATACACTTAGTAGTAGTAGAATAGGTCAATTGACACTTCTTAAAACAAAACCAATAAAAAGATATACTAATAGAAGGTGTTATCAGGTAGCTTTGAAGCGTTTATAATCCTTTAATAGAATTAATAAGTAAGAACAGCATGACATAATGAGAAGTTATGTACCTACCATAACGTTCCATGTTAGTTGTCTTCTCTCGCCTTCTTTCTTGCTTGATGGGTTCGGCTCCGACTCAGCACTTTGCTAAGCTCGAGAGTCACTTTTACCAGCTCGAGGCAGCCCCATATCCCATGATGCAAGGCGGTAAGTACCCAGATCTCATTTGGTCCCTATAGGCAACAACACCTAGTACAGAAAACTTTCCTAGAAGGAAAGAAAGGCAAAAAGCCTAAAGGATGGGCTATAAAAAAGGCCAGAACTAGCTGGTCTTAAGAAGCAATCTTCCAGATAGGGAGAAAAAAGGTCCCAGGCCAGGCAGCAGGAGGGAGGGTCGCAAGAAAGAAGGTGAGAGAAGACAACTAACATGGAACGTTATGGTAGGTACATAACTTCTCAATGTTAAGTTGTCAATCTTGCCTTCATTCTTGCTTGATGAGACCGCGTCCCTAGCACCTCTATCCTGGGTGGCTCAATGGAACAGACTCTTGAGAACTGTAGAGCCAAAACTGGCTCTATCCCTGGAGGCCAAATCCAATTTGTAATGAGAAACAAAGGTATGAGGAGTGGCCCAAGTGGCTGCTGCACAAATAGTGTCTAATGGAAGTCTAGCCTGAAAAGCTGTGGAAGTGGCTAAGCTTCTGGTTGAATGCGCTTTTGGTTTTGAGCACAGCTGTTTTCCCCTAAGCTGATAGATTTCGCAGATGGTGGAAGAAAGCCATCTAGATAAGGTCACTTTGGAAACAGGAAGGCCTTTCTTATTTTCAGCATAAGAAAGAAAGTGCTGATCGGATTTCCTGAATTGTTTTGTTCTGTCCAAA
The DNA here is from genome assembly GCF_019279795.1 of Protopterus annectens. Classification (NCBI taxonomy): domain Eukaryota; kingdom Metazoa; phylum Chordata; order Ceratodontiformes; family Protopteridae; genus Protopterus; species Protopterus annectens. The sequence continues at coordinate 38,990,285 of NC_056728.1, read as the reverse complement.
TAATATCTGAGTTGGTGGTGAACATCAAGATAATGTAATTTTTGTTCTGATCTGTTTGAGTAATTAGGGAAAAATACAGGGAGATCAATAGATTGGTTCAAATTAGTTTTTGAAGCCACCTTAGGCAAAAAGGTTGGATTAGTTCTCAAGGATACCCTGTCCTTGTGGAAGACCAAGTAAGGGGGACGAACAGATAGAGCATGAAGTTCTGACACTCTCCTGGCCGAGGTAATAGCAACAAAGAAGAGTGTTTTCCATGAAAGAAACTTCAGGGAACATGAAACAGCTGGCTCGAAGGGAGGAACAATTAAGGATGTCAGCACTAGATTTAGGTCCCATTGAGGAGGAGGACTCCTGACAGGAGGTTTAAGGAGAAAAATTCCTTTTAGAAAGGCTCTACAAAGCCTGTGGGACATAATGTTGTGATCTGCAAACCCGACATGAAAGTTCGAGATAGCAGCCAACTGAACTTTGACCGTGGAAGATGAAGAGCCCGAATGAAAGATTTCCGCTAAGAAATCCAAAACTGCATGAACAGGAGCAGTAAAGGGATCTATATTTTTTGATTTTGTCCAACAAGAGAAGTGTTTGCACTTGCTGGTATAAATCCTTCTAGTAGAGGATTTAAAGGAAGCCACTATGATATCCCTAACAGGATTAGAGATCATATGAAGCCTGGCTAAGGAAGGAAGTGGAGCAACCAAGCTGTGAGGTTGAGAGAAGGAATAGACCGATGCAGCTGACCCGATTGGTGAATCAGAAGGTCTGGCACTGGGTCCAGATGCCACGGCTGCACCAATAGGTGACGATGGAGGAACGGAAACCAAATTTGTCGAGGCCAATAGGGGGCAATGAGAATCATTTTGGCTCTCAAAACGGTGGCTTTCTGGAGTACTTGTGGAATCAACGGAAAGGGAGGAAAAGCATAAAGAAGTCCCTGGGGCCAATCCTGGGTAAGAGCGTCTCTGGGGGGATGGCCTGGCAGTGGGAAGAGAGAAAAGAAGTCTGGGCATTTGCTGTTTTGGGGAGAAGCAAAAAGATCGCAACATGGGCGGCCCCATTCTAGAAAAATCTCCTCCAATATAGATTGTTTGAGAGACCACTCGTGAGGCATGAGAATAGCTCTGCTCAATCTGTCCGCTAAAATGTTGATTTTCCCTGGGATATGCGTTGCTACCAGAAACCGATGAGAGGAGATCGCCCATTGCCAAACTCTGAGAGCTTCTCAACACAAGGGGTAGAACTTGGTTCCGCCCTGTTTGTTGATATACCATACTACAGACATGTTGTCTGTGTGAACTGCAATTGTTCCCAAGGGAAGAAAGTCGTTGAGGGCTTGCAACGTTAAAAGCACTGCTCTCATCTCTAGGACATTTATGTGCAGGTGGTATTTGAACGGTTGCCACGTCCCATGAACCATCCTGCCCTGATAATGACCCCCCCACCCGATCAGGGAGGCATCCGTAGTGACTGTGGCTACCGGGGCCGGGGATACAAAGGGTCTGCCCTGATGAATCTGGGGAGAAGAAATCCACCAGGATAGATGATTTTTGCAAACTTGTGTCACCAGGATTTGGTGACGCATGGGAAGTTGTTGGTAAGACCACTGGGTGAACAACATCCATTGAAGAAGATGCATGTAGAAGCGGGCCAAGGGAAGAAGGGTAATGGCCGCTGCCATGCGGCCCAACACCTTCAGAACCATTCTGGCTTGCATCTTTTTGCTGGCAAGGATGATCCGCACGTGACTTTGGATATCTGAGATTCTTTGGTCTGTGAGGGTTGCTGACATCCGAATAGTGTTTAAGTTTGCGCCTATGAAAGTAATAGACTGGCAGGGCAACAAGGAGGATTTTTTGTAGTTGATCGAAATTCCTAATTGAGTGCAGAGATTTAGGGTGTAATCCCTGGCTTGCAGAAGTTGATGCCTGGTGGTGGCTGAAAGGAGCCAGTCGTCGAGATACGGAAACACCTGGAATCCTTGACGTCTCAGGTGAGCCGTGACCACTGCCATACATTTGGTGAACACTCTGGGGGCTGTAGTGAGACCAAAGGGCAGGGCTCTGAATTGAAAATTACTGGACCCCAGCCGAAAGCGGAGAAACCTTCTGGAGCGTCTGTGAATTTTTATGTGATAGTACGCATCCTGAAGGTCTATTGAGCACATCCAGTTGTCCTTGCCCAGGAAGGGCAAAATTGATTGAAGTGTGACCATTCGAAATCTTGTTTTTCTCACAGACTTGTTGTGTCTGCTGAGATCCAATATTGGTCTCCAGTCTCCCGTCTTTTTGGGGACCAAAAAGAACCTTGAGTAGATTCCGGGCTCTGAATGGTCTGTTGCAACTGGCTGAATGGCCCTTTTTTCTAGAAGCTTTGATACTTCTAACTTTGCTATTTCCCTTAGACCGGGTGGCACATCTGGAAGGGAATTTTTGTGATTGAAAGGACTTTCCTCGAAAGGAATCTTGTATCCCTCGGATATGATCGACTGTACCCATCTGTCTTGTGAGAGGGAACACCAGGCTTCAGGGTACAGCGATAGTCTTCCCCCGACTGCCTCCAAGGATGGACAGTCGGGCAACATCTCAGGGATGCTGGAAGGGCTTGTCAGAGAGAGGCTCTCTGCTTCCCTGGTTTTGTGGACCCCCTCTGCCTCTAGGGCGGCGTCTGTTATTATTACCCCCTCTGCCTCTAGGGGTAAACTGACCACGTGTGTCTGGCGTGACTTCCTGGGATTTACGGAACCACATTTTTCTGCCCTTCTGACCTTTGGGGTAAGGTCTAGAGGGGGTAGAAAAACAGACCCCTACGGCAGAAAGAGTCTTGCCATCCTGCTCACACCTGGTCAATGTATCCTTCACTTGAGGGCCAAACAAAGCTGACCCATCAAAGGGAGAATTCGTGAAGGATGCCTTAAAGGGATCTGCAAAATTACAGAGCCGCATCCAGGATTGACATCTGAGAGCCACTCCTGTACCTGCAGCTCTACTCGCTCCATCTGCTGCATACGAAATCAGCCGCATGGAGGAGTTAGCTATAGAATTAAGGATTCCTAGCTGAGAAGCTATCTTTTCTTGAGCCCCTGGAGCTGTAGGATCCTGTACTACTTCACCTAGTTCTTTAAGGATGTCCCTTTGGAGTCTGGTGAAGTGACATAAATAGTTCAGCGAACGCATGGCAAAGGTCGCTGAGGAGAACATCCACTTACAATACCTGTCCATGGTCCTAGAATCCTTATTAGGAGGATGGACTGGTACGGAAGGATCTGCAAGTTCCTTCTTAGTGGCGGCCGCCACCACAATGGCATCAACAGGGACACCTTTTGTAAGGAATTGCTTTTCAGAAGGGGCTGTAATAAATTTAGATGGCCTCCTAGGAACTGGCTCTACAGAATCAGGAGCAGCCCAAGCCTTCCGAGCAATAACCTCCATAAGGGGGTCAAAAGGAGGAGACACCCAGGAGGTGGAGGGTCGAGATCCAAACGCCTCTAGGTATACCGACTCATCCTCGGAGGGATTTATGGAGGGCCAGTTTCCCCTCTGTTTTAGGAGTTCCAGGATGTCTGAAAAGGAGACATCCTCAGAGGGGGATCTTGGGGATCCCTCCGACTCATCTAAGTCGGTATCTGAAGTGGTAGACTCAGGGGAGTCCAGGTGTTTCCTCTTACAAGTCCTCTTGCGCGGAGGATCTCCTGACTGGTCAGGAGAATCCTCGGAAGAGGGGGTTCTTCCCAGTGGGGAAACCTGAGGCGGTGGATCTCTAGGTCCGGGAGCAAGAGAGAGGGAAGAGATATCGACAGGCACCGTAGAGGGAGGAGCTAAGGGAATAGACTGCTGACTGAGCCCAGTGGCCAGCACACTCTTCATCACCTCAAAGGCTCCCCTCCCAGGGAGATCCGAGAGAACCCGTTCTGAAGAAACTGGGACTCCCGGGCCCACCGAAAGGGAAGGCTCCGAGGCAGATGTCGGAGCCGAGCTCACCAAGGCCGAAGCTCCAAGGGGAAGAGCGGGGTCGGACAAGGGTCCGATGCCACTCACCCCCTCAGAGGAGACCAGGGAAGCCCGACCACCGAATCCCTCCAAGGAAGGTCTCGAGGAGGAGATAAGAGTAGATGCTGAAGGTGCAGAAGGAGGGGGTATCTGCCCCTCAGCCATAGCCGTAACTATTCCCGTAGACTCCAGCTCCAAACTCTGGGGTAGAGTCGAAGGAGGAACTTGAAGGGGGTGTGGACTAATAGTCGTCTGTTGAGACGGACTATGAAGCATCTGGGCCAGTGCCTGTGATTTTAATAATCTGCTTACCACCCTCTCTAAATCATGGTCTGATAACCTGGAAGACCTAGATGATTGGCTCCGATGGCTCCGTTCCGAAAGAAGAGGTGAGGCCGGAGCTGACAGAATCGGTTCCAAAGAGGGAGACCTAGACCTCTTCCTCGAAGGAACCATCGGAGCCGACAAACCCACGGATCTAGTCGGAGCCGATAACCTTTCGGCTCAGAGTGTAGATCTAGATGCATCGGCTCCAGCCGGAGCCGATGCAGGCATCGAAATAGTGGTGTCGGAGCCGGTCGGCGCCGACACCGAAGCCTGGGCCACATGGTGGTCGGAGCCAGTCAGAACCGACACCAAAGTGACCATAGTAGTATCGGCACCGATAGCCATCGGTGCCGAGGATTTAGCCAAGGTCGGATCGGCTCCAGCCGGAGCCGATCTCGACTCCAACAAAGTCGGAGCCAAGGCCGAAGACTTAGATACAGAAGCCTGGGCCTTAGTCTTGGAAGGCTTTCCCGGAGCCAATTTGGCCGGGGAGCCCTCTGGTTTAAGGAGTCCCCTTAAAATGAGCTTGTTTCTCCTTTCCTGCAGGACTCTCTGGCTAAAAGAGTGACATATTGCACAGGAGTCCTGCAGGTGGAGAGGTCCCAGGCAGTATAAACAAGAAGTGTGACCGTCTGTCAGAGACATCTTCTGACAGCACGAGTCACACTTCTTGAAGCCTGAGACCCTCTGCTCTTTGGACATTATGGTTACACAAGCAGTACACACACAGTCCCAAAACAGACAATTAAAATTAAAGATAACAAGTAAAAACCTCACACACACACACACACACACCCTGACAGGGGAGGGGGATGGGAGGGAAAGAAAGGCCTGACTAAAACAATGAAGATGGAAGAATAAAGTTAGTCAAAAAGGGGCTTACAATTAACTAAAAGTGAAAGATTTTTAAGAAAAATGATTTTTTTTTATCTGATAGGGGTAACTAGCAGTTTAAATATAAACACTTACCAGGAACTGGTAAAAGGAGGACCTCATCAGCGAAGCGGCAAACGAGATCTGGGTACTTACCGCCTTGCATCATGGGATATGGGGCTGCCTCGAGCTGGTAAAAGTGACTCTCGAGCTTAGCAAAGTGCCGAGTCGGAGCCGAGGATCGGCTCCGAACCCATCAAGCAAGAATGAAGGCGAGATTGACAACTTAACATCAATCAGTTTCGGCAATGTATGAGTCCCCCTGGTCAGTTGACGCATACACACCTATAAGGCAGTGAGCCCAGATTAAGTATATCTATGAAAGCATCAAATTACATTAATACAATAGTACTAAGAAAAAAAAATTAGAAGGTGCTCCCTAATTCAGTAATTATGTAAGTAGAAAGGCATATACAATGTCAGCTGAATAGTCAACGGACTGTAAAAATATATATATTTATACACTTTCAGTGTTCATGAAAATATTAGCATGACGTTTTGGTTAATGGAGCAACATTAGTAACGCTATCAAGGCAGGTGATAAATGTACGAGTGGCATACACAGATGGTACTTTCATATCACATATTTAGAGATTTGGTTATGCAGCAGCATTTCAAATGCATTTGATTAGTTTTAACATAGGGCGAAAATAGATAGATTACACTATGAGCAGCCCATAATGCACTAGAAGCCAGTTACTTCATGGCTAGCATATTAATTAGGTTATATGAATAGTTACAAATAATTATACCATGACCCCACATTGTAAATCGACTTATACTAATGGAAAAAGGTCCGATCGCCCGGACTTTTTCCATTAGTATAAGTCTTTTTTTAAAACACTGTCTCACTATGTTAAGAGAGTTTAACATAGCGACACAAGTTTAAAAAAAGCAATGGAGACTTCCGTTGCTTTTTTTAAAACTGTCTCGCTATGTTAAACTCCTTTGACATAGCGACACAGTGTGTAAAAAGCAACGGAGATCTTGCTTTCTCCGTTGCTTTTTTTTTAAACCTGTCTCGCTATGTTAAATGGGTTTAACATAGCGAGACAGCTTTAAAATAAGCAATGGAGATCTCCTTTGCTTATTTTAAAGCTGTCTCGCTATGTTAAACCCATTTAACATAGCGAGACAGGTTTAAAAAAAAGCAACAGAGAAAGCAAGATCTCCGTTGCTTTTTACTGTTTTGCTATGTTACGCTGTCTCACTATGTTAAACCCATTTAACATAGCGAAACAGTAAAAAGCAATGGAGAAGATCTCCATTGCTTTTGCCCACAGCTCTGATGTACTGCGTAGGCTTATGCATGCGCAGTACATCAGAACTGCCGCGGATAACAGACAGCGGTGGAAGGGCAGCAAGGAGGCATTATACAATGCCATTATTTAAGAAAAGTAATTATTATTTTTCTTAAATAATGTCATTGTATAATAGCAATAACCCACTTCTGGGTGTGGGTAATGCTGGACTTACCCACGGTTGGCTTTGTTTGGTCCCGAGGGCGAACCATGCCAACCGTGGGTAAATCCAGCATTACCCACACCCAGGTGTGGGTTATTGCTATAATAACTAACCTGTATTTTTATATAGCAGTTATTTATATGAGTCTAATTAGTTTAGGATTTGAGCGAGCCAAAGGTTGGCTGGTGTTGTTGTGAGTTAGGAATTGCTGGATGAGGTGACAGATGAGACATGTGTGAGTGTATCTTAGTTTCCAGCCTGCCATTACGTGAATACAAATACTTGCAAGGATCTAATCAAGTTTTGCAGGATGCACTTCTGATATAATGAATTACTGTATGGTAAGCTAATTCAACAACTAGTAAACAACTATGTTGTAGAGTTAACAAAATGTTGTTGTGAATGAGCTATTAGTCGATGAGATGACAGGTGAGATACCGGTAAATCTTTTTAAGTCCTTAGCCTGCTATCTTGTCAATACAGATAGCAATAAGATTATAAACAAGTTTGTATGATGCATTGTTGAGAAAATGAATTACTGCATTGTAAGCTAACTGAACAATTAGCAATGAACTATGTTGCAGAATTAACACAATGTCCAAGTAGTTGCGAACAAATACATAGTTGTAATAGTCATGATAAAAATGTCTCGTGAAAGCTTTATAAAAAAATATGAGAAACGTATATGCTTGCTTTTATATATCTGAAGATTAACCTTCACATTTTAAACTAAAGAAAGTGAATATAACTTTAAAAGTATAATTGAAGAATCTTTCAATTAATACGTCACTGTTTTTTATAAATAGGGGTTGCAAATAAAATGAATTTGAATTTTAACAGTCTGATGAAGCTAATGCGAAAGCACTAACTTGTGCATGCCAATAAACCTGTTTTATACAAACGAAGCGTTTTTTGTGAACTGAATCTTCAATACTTAGTTATTGGAAGCTTGAACTATCGGATTTCCATTGAGACGCTGGATTTTCAGGTCTGCTGTGTTTGCCTTTGATTCATATTTATTGGACTGATAAAGAAATGATCAAAAACTCTGAAGTGCAAAAAAAAAAGACAATGAAGATGAACTCCTAAAGGTGAAACTGCATATACCCTTAACAAATATAAACATACAGTGCTACTGTATAAGGATTATTGTTTTTTGAAACATTTCATTAATGATTAGTATTTTTCTGCCTTTCACTGGATATACAGTTGAGTGCAAAGCTATATTAAACAATGACATGCAAGATTGTGAATACATATGACACAAGTGTATGTGTGTGAACATATATACACATAAATATCATCTCACTCTATATCCATACATAATATACACATATACACATACATGTATTTCAGAGAACAACAGAAACAGAGCTTGTGTGTTGAATGTATGATGTCTGTATGCTTGTCTTGAAGTAGTGAAGTAGCTCATATAATCATTTACTTGAATTCAACCACTATCAAAAAATATGTAGCAAGGATCATACAATACCTGTATAAACTGTTGGTCCTTCTGTTGTTGCTATTACTCCACTTAGAGTTTTTAAAGGAGTCAGGACATTGTCTCTTATGGTCGCCAGCTGCGGTAACTCTCTGACATAGAAAATGGATTCAGACGCAAGTGTAATTTTACCTAGCTCCGCTTCATCTGCAGCTTTACCACCAACAGCAAGAACAAAAATTCCAGCATTCTTCAACTCTTGTGCTGGCAGTTCAACACTGTCTTTTGATTTACCACCAGTGAGAAGAACCAGGAGCTGTGGTATATTTTCCTCAATTCTGCTGCCTGCATTCCTTGTGAATAAGTTGTTACGGGCATATTGTAAGGCAGCACCGATATTTAGTGACCTTCCTCCAGCCAATTTAATTTTCTTGACAGCATTTGCAGCTTCCGCTTTAGTTTTGTGCTTATTAAAGTCAAATTCGATAGTCACACCATCTGAGAAGTGTGCCAAAGCAACTCGAATTAAATCTTCCCCAATTTCCAATCTTTGAATAAGACTCGCAACAAAATTTTTGATTTGAACAAAATTTACTCCCCCCAGTGCACTGCTGCTGTCAATCAGGAACAGTATGTCTCTAGGGTTCACATTAATTACTACAAATGGAACAAAAAACAAATTATATGAATTAGAAGTGTGTCATACTGACATAATAGTAGACATAGTCAAGAAACTAACTAGGTCAGATAATATGACTGTAAACTGTAAAGGTTACAAAGATTTTTAACTTGGTGCAATCATCCTACAGATGTTAGTCTTTAGAGAGGACAATCTGCTATAACTCTTATTTGACAATTGTTTAAAAGCACAGTCCAATTTATAGGTGAAAAGTGGGCAAGTACATTACTGTTCATGATATTGTTAGTTGTCTTGTCATTTCATTGTTGAGCATGAGCTCAAATCCACCAGGTTTGTGTTGTATTCTTCAATAGTCAGATTCATGTTTGATCAATGGAATACCTCTGAGGATATGAAAACTCAGTTTTTATTATTTTATGAGCAATATGGGGTTTATGCCACTGCACTGATATAAAGACATAAGAACAGATTACAGTAACATGAACAATAACAGAACGGAGCAAATGAGATGTATTTTTATTTTACAGTACCTTTCAAAACTCAAGACACTGAACAAATTAAAATAAACAAAACATCATCAACTTCAAATTCAATTAACATTACTATAATGTTTATGCCTAAAAACAGTGTAAAAAGTCTAAGTGAGGAATTACTAGAAAATTGCAAGAAAATAAGTAATCCAAAATATTACAACAAACTTTTAATGTATTATTTAGGCCAATGCACGCCGAGTATGTTTAAGTAGCCACTAGTGAAATATTCAAGCTGTAACTAAATTAAATATTTTATTTTTTTACATCGGATTAACATCTGAGAAATAACCAGTAGCCACATGCAAGCAAAACAATTACTGACATCAATTAAAATATAAATCTGTGGAAATAACAACAGGCAAAAAATTCCAAGCAGTGATGCATTCAGCAGAACTACAATCAGACATGGTTCACAACTGCAATTTAAGCAACATGAGGACTGTCCCAAACACTGATTCAATAAACCAAAAATAAATAGGAAAAACTCTTTTAATCAGAAATATACCCAGGGGCCGCCATTAATTAAATTCAGATTCAGTGCAACACTCAAAACACTGCAGCAATAGTCACGAATGCCATATCAGCTGTCCCAAAAACACCAAAGTCTGCCAGGACAATAACAAGCAATAGTTCAGGAACAAAGACATTTGAAAATTCTGAATTGCAATCAGAAATGTAGCAAAAGCAGTTTGGAATATTGACAGTTGCTGCAACCTGGAAACTTCTGAATCTGGAAACTTACAAGCCAGGAAGTATGGAAACATAATCACTGAAGGGAAAGTCAAAAACACAAACATGAGTAGAGCAGTCACAATCAATGAAGTAACATGTTATAACTAGCAAAGAGCCTCAAGACCACAACATCAGAACAGTAGATGAATTCTAAGATGTCTGTAACAGTCCTGAGCATCAAAATGATGACTACTGTAAATGTAGAAGCTAAAATATAGTAGAGTCTAGGATCAACCTAGAAAACTATCTGCCATCATTTTACACCAATGTATGCACAATTTACAAAACTGTATTTTACTCATTTTATTTTGTTTTATTTTCCATTTGTACACTGGGATAGAGCACTGATCCACATGGACCTATCATATGCCCAGCCTATGGGAATTACAAAAGAGATGCAAATGTTTCTTAGGGTAAAACAATCATCCTAAATCATTATAATTAATAATCAGAGATCCATATAACCTTTGGCTCATCTTCTACCTCAAAGATTATATCACCTTTCCTCTTGTCCATATTTATAACACCTGTATTACTAAAATATTTTGCTTTTGACATGAAAAGCAGCCTTAATCAAAGCCTTACGTAAACAACCCAATTCAACCACCATTTCTCAACACTGTCCTGTGTCATTTCTACTCAAATTAAACAAGATACTTAAGAAGTTAATCTACACCCAGAACTCTGGTTATAGCAAATAGTACAATCTACTGTACATTAAACAACATGATTTTTAGACTGGTTGCAGTACAATGACTGTTTTCTGGTCACCTACTGATGAAATATTAACTAACATGGATAAAGGTAATCTCACATAGGTAATATTGATAGATAAAATGCCTTTGACTTGATTAACTACTCACTCCTATTCATCCACATATTATTCCTTGGTGTAAGTCTCTCTGTTCAGCCATCATTTTGAATTAAGACTGTGTAATACTTCCCCCCCATTCACCCCTGTCATCAAAGGAATTCCTCAAGCTTCCATTCTGGCACCCCTTCTCTTTTTAATCTTCTTAAACAAACTACCCACTGACCTCTCCTACCTACTACTTATATTGGACAGATGATAGGTCTTATTCATAGCATTCTCTCCCCTCCTACATGCAGCATCCACTTCCAAAAGATCTAGATACACTTAGCAACTGCATTAACTACAATAGAGCTTTTCTAAATGATTTAAGAACTAAGGCCACATTATTTGGACTAAGACAGAAACTTTCCAAATTCTCAAACTCTTGACATATAGTACGCTTCAACAATGAACTCACTGATACAAATAACCTCCACTCTACAGTAACACTCAAAAAAGCTAAATGTCTACCTCCCAAATAAAGGGTGGATCTTTCAGCTGTTCCACAGTAATTTGAGCTTATACTCTTAGAATACTTTCCTCCTCTAGCTGCAACACTTGCACTAAAATCTCCAGTCTGCAGCCTAAAAAATCAAACACATTTTGGTCCAATATTACATAATTCAAGGACGAACCATCACTGCCCTAAGCGAAGCTTTTCTTTTCTAGGACTTAAACTGTGGGATTCACTACCTCTAAACCCAAAAGAGCTAACATTTTAGTCCAAATGTAGGTCTCATCTTAAAAAGAGTTATCTCTTCAAAGAAGCAAATTGCAACGGCATTATTTCAGATTATATTACCTAATATATTGACAACCAAGGCACCATTTTCAGTTAAACTACTGTTGACTACTTATGTTTCATATACTGTGATAGTTTGACACTTTTCATACTCCTCACTCCACCTTAACCCATTTTTTTTATTGTAAATACTTGTTTTTGTCTTCCCAGTGTATACTGTATTTTGTACACCCGAGATTACTTTTTAAAACTTTTTAAACACAACTTTTTTATCTAAAATAATTCAATATGCAACAAATAAAGTGCTAAATGCTAATTATCATAGTGTTGTAAAACAGAGAAACATATTTTTAACTTGCCTTGGCTCTAGATGATTGCTGCTGTTGAAGTGACACCCCAACCCCAGGTGCAAAAATGGAAAACAGGGGTTGTGAATGGATGGATGGATGGATGGATGGATGGATGGATGGATGGATGGATGGATTTAAATACCACAACACTGAGGCAATCCATGAGATGTTGAGGCAGCAGACTGAATAATATCAGAGCCCTGACAGAAAATTCTTGAAAGCCTATTTGCTAGTGGAAACACTATCGATAATGCAATTAAGTACAGATTGTTATGGTCAGGCAATTGGGTGTCAGTAGATCTATTTAACAGGTGTGTCCAGACTATAAACACCACAATAACTTAACACTGACATCTTAAAGTCCAAGCAAACTAACTCATGTAGGACTACAATAGATAACAGGAAAATAACCAAAATGTATCAATCCATTTCCCAGATAAGCTATTTTGTTTTTTATTTATTTATATATTTATTGACATTTGCTTACCGGGAAGGTTGACTGGCCCCTTTTCAGTGGGGGCCCAGGGAGAAAACACAATACATTACATTGTTTTGTGTGTGTGTGTGTGTGTGTGTGTGTGTGTGTGTGTGTGTATGTATATATATATATATATATATATATATATATATATATATATATATATATATATATATATATATATATATATATATATATACAGTAACAGTTATAATTGTTTACAATTTAATATACATATGTCTGAATTTTACACAAGATGAAAAGAACTTGTAGGTCTAAACTTGTGAGAAACTAGTGGCTTATACATTGAATAATTATCACATAGTCAAAGTTTTTTTAAAAAAGAAGACTTGATCAGAACTGAAAAATGCCATTGAAATAGCACAATATGTAACCCAAAAGAAATCATATGATCAAATCACGTCAAACCCAAAATGAAAAGACATATATATGTAAGCATATAAATATGCAAGCATATATCTAAAATGCATTACAGAAAATAAACCATAAGCAGACTACTTCTCCTTAACCTACTTTGATTTAGGAAAACTTTTAGCGTTAATAAAGTAATTCAAGCCTGGGGCCTTACTGACATTTAATGTAATCTGCCAATAAATCTCCAAAATGTCCAATATATTATTTAGAGCCTCAACTTTTCCATCATCCTGAATATTATCTGTAACAAAGAACATAAACTTATTAAAATCTAGACATTTTAAATAATGTTTAAATGATGCATTATTGAATTTCTTATTTCAAACAGCATACCAGTACTCACATAATCTGATAATCTTTCTCCCTAGTCTTACCTGCACTCAAAGGTGTTTCAAAAATCTCTTTGTCTTACTAACATAAAAAGTAGTACATGACAAACAAGTAGCAGAGTAGTCTAACCCTTCACTATTATAGTCATAGCTACACTGCACAGTAATGTTTCAATCAAAATGAGATAAGAATAAGGTGGTACTTGGATTAATATGTTTATACCATTTACAGTTAAGGCAAGGGTAGCTACCAACTTTACTTAAATGAAAACCCTGAAACACAGATGTGTACTCGTGTTCCAATAAATTATTGTCAAAACATCTCCATTAAATGAAGCTAGAGATACCATCAACTTTAACAAGCACTTCAAGATACCCCATAAAAATCCTTCATCTGTCAATTAAGATATTCTTAATGGTTATCACATCAACTCTTAAACATAATGGAAATGGATGGATGTGATCATAGCCTGTAGTATCACAAATATCACTTGTCTAAACAAGTGGGTTTGTAAATGCCCTGCACCTGCTGTGTCACCATGTCAAAATCTCCTCAATAAAAACAGCCAAATAACCTCTATCTAAAAATTTTTCTCAAGAAAGAAAATTCCTTATTGAACTTAAAATTACCAGAGGTAAGTTAAAATTCTAACAGCTTGATTTTTTTAATAACATTTCTTCTGATTTGCAATGGGTGTGCACTGGAAGTGTGTGTCTGTAGTGCTTACATTTTTTTTCTAAACAAACTAGATGTAAAAAAGGAAAAGAAATGGTGTCATCTAAAATGTTAATTCTACCAGAATCTACTCTTGAAAGTAAAGTCTAAACCCTCCCATCTATGATTCATTTTTATAATAAAACCATTGATATTAGCCAAAGTAATATCCATTATAAAACAAGTCATCGATGAAATGGATGTAAAGTAAAACTTCCTTTAAAAAGTTAGTTTGAAACAAAAATGTCCTTTCCCACTCATCTAACACCAAATTAGAGAAACAGGGGCAAGAGCTGCACCCATGGCCCTTCCCTTAATTTATTTAAAATAATGCCATTAAAAATAATAAAAGTGTCAAACCAATTCTAAAAGACAACACGAAAGGGTAATGTCCTTATGACACCCTGCACTGGCCCAGTAATCAAGGACCCTCAACCCTCACTACTAGCACCAGTGAGGGACATGCACATTGAGAAGATGACAAGTACACACAGAGTAACGTAAAATTTCCCTTAAGAGCACACAGAGATCATAGTCAGACTGGGGCTGGTTTTTCTCTCTTTCTCCAGATCCCAAATAAGACTCCTTCCCACTGGCATAGCTATAGGGTTAAGATCTCAGCTGAGTGGTCAAGCCAAAACTTCTAGCAACATCTTTGTCCAACTACTGCTTTCTGTACTTGCCCAAGTAGCTGACACATACACACTTTGAGATTTGATGTATATACAAACATACAGAGACTCCTGGTAAGGCTGGCACAGGTTTACTAGCTATGCCCCCTTCTACCCAGACTATAAATTAATTATCACTGCCACCAACCACCCTTACTTATCACCTACTATAATAAGGCCCTTACAAAGGGTGACCAATCCTACTGTGTGATGTTACTATTATCCAAATAGTAAGTGTGACCAAGACTTGCAAGGCTATTTAAGGGTGGCCTGTACAGTGCCACCAAATACATATGGAAGTACTCTAAGAGATTAAATATCTCTAAACAAACCAGCCAGAATTAAAAGGTCTAAGTATATTTAATAATAAATAATAAAAGAACAAGACAATACTCAATAACCCAACACAGTGACAGTAGAGTTCAGAATCACAGGAAATATGTTAAAACAACATTGCAGGACAGTCTCAAATAAATACAGAAAACATCTAAACTAATCCTACTATATTCCTATCTATGTCTAAGAGAAATACTATACCTAAATCTTACTTACAGAGGAAGGCAAATACAGATGAGAAGTGCTGAATGGTTGTTTTCAAGTCCAAAGACAAGATACAAAATGCCCAGACTTTTTCTGAGAGTTCTTAAATTAATAATAAAACATTACTGCTGGGTCAGCTAGATGACACCACAATTTGTCACCTCCCCTCAGTTCTCAGGCTAACAGATACCAACAGAATTTAAAATGTCTCTGTGCAAAATACTTATCTCTCAGATGTGCAGATGCTAGGAAGTCACAGAGAAACAAAAGCACTCTACATCTGAAACATAGCAACTATTTTTGTTTCAAGACAATTGAAATATCTTCTAGCTGTAGACATCCTGTCTTCTTTCTATATTAACTAACCTTATAGGATATTGTAAACTCTTTACTTTTCAACTTATTTTCTTAGAGTTTTGCAAGTTAACTCTATATGTTCCAACTTCTACTCTGAAAACACACATCTGCACAGATATAGTTTATAGACATTTCTGCTCTTTTCCAGCAGGGTACACTGTGGTTACATTCTTGAAGCTCAATACATAACATACAGTTAAACACACTTCTGCACCAGTAGTTTAATATCCACATAACATATAGTTCTCTTATATCTGTAAGACAAGCCTATGAATCATATTAATATTCACAAATGACATACAATTATTTACAAAATTCCAGATAGCTGGACTAGCAGTATTTCCTTTAGTCACATTTCTATATAAATCATATTAATATTTTCAAGTAACATATAATTATTTACAAAATTCCAGATAGATGGGCTGGCAGTGTTTCTGTTTGTCATAGTCCTTATTAGCAAAATTAATGATATTTGAATGAAAACTCCTAACAAAATCTATACAAGCTTCATAAGGAATTACAATATATAAAAAAGTGGCATCTGCTTTGTCAAGAAATTAGACATTGTTATTTGTGGTTGCATGTCTGGCTGAGTTTTTGTACATAATTTCAGATTATCCGGTGTATTATATGTCAGCATGACTCACTATGATATTGTAAATAAGTTCTTATATGTGATTTATAATCTGTTTGTACAGAATGTTTAAAGAATTGAACAGTGTCCTTTTATATTTCTGAATGCACATGTTTGTGAAGAAAGATTCTAACGGCAAACTATCTCAGATTCAGCTGATCAGCAGATGATGTCATCGGAATGTTGGCAGTTATGGGGGGCGTGGCCAAGGATGAACACAGGATAGCAGCAGATTTCTTCAGCTCCACCAATTTCATTACACTGACAGGAATTAATTACTTAAAAAATTAATTTTTGAAGTAATTTTCTTTCTAAATATGTTTGTTTTATATAGTTCTTGGACTATATCTAAAAAAGAAAGGAAATCTTAACAATATTCCTGTCAGAAATCACTTTGGAAATTTTCCTGTCAGTTTATCAGTCTGAAATGAGTTCCAGTAAGACAAATTCTCAAGACTCCAGCATCAAGAAAGAACTTCAGTCTCTGATAATTATAATCCAGCAACTTACTGCTAAGATGGATAAAATGGATACTAAAATAGACACCTTCATAGAGAAAACTACAAAACAAATAGACTTGTTACATATAGACCTGCAACAACAGAAGATCCAGATGACAGGCATAGAAGAAGCTGTGAATGACATGGAAAATAGAATACAAGAAGAGGAAATCAACATTGAGTTTCTGCTGAAACAAAATACACATTTACAAACAAAGCTGGATGACCTGGAAAATAGATCTAGGCGCAATAACATTAGGATTTTTGGACTGCCAGAAAATATTGAAGGTAACAATATTACTTCTTTTTTAACAACATGGCTCCCTAAAACTTTAGACTTACCAGAAGCATTCTCTTTTGGTATCGAAAGAGCACATAGATCTATAGCTAATACTAACTCTAACAAAAACTATCCTAGATCAGTTATAGTTAGATTTCTATCATCTTTTGATAAAGAGATGGTTCTTAAATCTGCTTGGGCTAAAGCTCCTGTTAAGATTAATGAGACAACTGTGCGTTTTGACAATGACTATTCTTCCATGGTAATAGCTAAAAGAAAAGTTTTTCTGCCACTAATAAGGGAGCTTAAAAAAGCACAGTTTAAAATATACCTTCTGTTTCCTGCCAAGCTTAAAATCTTCCTTCCTGATGGTCCTAAAATTTTCGATGACTTAGACTCTGCCTTACTGTTATCAAAAAAATAAGATTTTGGATAAAATAGAAGAAATGGAATGGGCTAGTCCTTCATTAAAGAGACTGGCAACTGAAACTTCGTGGAAGACTTCAGAGAAGAAGAAGAGACTAAAAAACAAATGATCTGTTCTATGTTTTTTTCTCTCATCATTTTATTTCATTATTAATCTTTTTAAATATAGTTCCTGTATTTCCAAGAAGCAACAAATATTTTGAAAAAGATTTAATCAAAGTTATTCTCTGTGTGCAAAGAAATGTTTTGTTTCATAACTATTCAAAATATCTGGAGATTTAATGGCAAGTTGTGATTCAACTTGTTTCTCTTTCTGAAAAGGAGAAGTAAGGTCAGTAATTTGTTACATTTTTTCTTTATCTTTTTTTCTTCTCCTTTTCTTCTTTTCTTTGTCTAAGAAATCACATGCTGTTTAGATTAGGTAGGGGGTAGAGGGTGGGGCAGGGCAGGGGGAGCAGAGTAATCAAAATATGATTAATAGAATAATAACATATTTATTCCTTGTAAAAGTTTATATGTTCTTCAAATGCTATTCCTAATTATACTTTCTTGATTACACTGCTTATGCATGTTTGTAAATAATCTGTCATGCTTTAACTAATAATAATTAGAACTAAATAATAGTAAATAATATGTTTTATTTTTAACTCTATTAATATAAACAGTAAGTAATATTCCATTGTATATACTTCTTATAGCTTTCTCTTACATTTTTTTATTTCTGCCTTACACTCTTTTACTTTCTACTCTATTTTCTTTTCTTTATTAATATATAGAAATGCTTTTGATCATATAGACACAGTAAATAATAAGATTTGCATAAAAATTGAGTTGGGACAAAAATATTGAGTTTTATTACTTATTAATAATTTTGGGCTTAATTTCACTTACATAGAGGCTGTAATAACCTGTAAAATACATTGTGAAGGTTTTGTCATGTTTAGATGCATTTACACTGCTAAATGAATGTTTGTCACTAGTTTTAATAAGTTTCCGCCAAAATGTTAAGAGAGACAATCTGGGATGTGGGCTGTCTCATGCACAGTGTCCATGAGCTACTTCAAAAGCTTCAACTCTCAGAATTCTCACAGAGAAGCTGAAAGCAGCTAGTCTCACCTTTGACCTAGATATCACACTGACACATCACAGATTCAGCAATGACACTCTACCAGGAAATAGAAATGATACAAATGCGACTATGTGAAAGAAAATGAACTCTTTAACATCTAAATGTGAGTTATTTTATATAATTACTTAAATATCTATGTTATAATTCATAAAATATGTCAGTTATAATGAGTTTAAATGATACAGTTTCTTGTAGTAAGTAAATGTCTTATTTTAGAAGGCATAGAAAATGAAACATTTATTCAAGTGTTTTTGAAAATCTACTTAACAGCAGCTTAATAATCTGTGTTAAAACTTATGTTCCAAACATATACATTACTATAACTCATTTAATTCATCTGATTGACAAGCATAAATAATTTTATAACTCTATACTGGAAGAAATTGTCATGTGATATATTTTAAAGCAGTAGTATAGCATGGTTGTAAAATCTGGTTACTAAAATGTGTTTGCTGTGCATTATTTTGTATAAAGCAGACAGATTTATTGTAGGGACAGCAAGTAAGATGGTGCTCAGTAAGGACACAACTCAGTGAGATCAGATATATATGTGTGTGTGTGTGTGTGTGTGTGTGTGTGTGTGTGTGTGTGTGTGTGTGTGTGTGTGTGTGTGTGTGTGTGTGTGTGTGTGTGTGTGTGTGTGTGTATGTGTGTGTGTGTGTGTATGTGTGTGTGTGTGTGTGTGTGTATGTGTATATATATATATATATATATATATATATATATATGTGTATGTGTGTGTGTGTGTGTGTGTGTGTGTGTGTGTGTGTGTGTGTGTATGTGTATATATATATGTGTGTGTGTGTGTGTGTGTGTGTGTGTGTGTGTGTGTGTGTGTGTGTGTGTGTGTGTATATATATATATATATGTGTGTGTGTGTGTGTGTGTGTGTGTGTGTGTGTGTATGTATATATGTATATAAGTGTTTCTGAGAATCTGCATAACTATGCAGTATGATTTATAACAATTTCTATGAATACAATATTTTATTCTATTGACAATAATGAGTTTGAGTAAATGTGCATATACAAGCAATTCAAGGTTTTTTTGGAAGCTGTTAATTGCATTTACATGACAGAAAATAGATGCATCTTAATATATGTAATGTCTGAATCATATTAGCCAAAGTTTTTGATTTAAATGAATGTTAGAACTTATTTTCTCTCCTCTTGATTTCTAACATCAAGATTATTTGAATGCTATTTGAATACAAGTGTTTTATATTACATGGATGTATATAGTAGTATGAACAGTTTTTTAAAAAAAAAAGGTTTATTTTAGTTTATATGATGCTGTTTTACCAAATGTGTAGTCTTGTCTTGCTAGATAATTGAATTGAAAACTGTTAACCTCAGTTAAATATAACTAGTATTAAATTGATAAGGTGGTAGCTGAGGTACTGCTGTTTAGGGTAGGGGTTAACTTGAGTGGTAAATACTACTCTAAGTTGGAGTTTATAACTCCAGGCTGGATGCAAGGTTTAATCCTTACATTATTTTCACTTGTTCATTGTTATTTGTATATAGTTTTGACATCCACAATATATTTTGTACATTCATTGTCACTACAAACAAAATTGAATCCTATACGGAATCCCATAAGAGATTCAATAAATACAGCTATATTTAAAGGTACACCTAAAGGAGGAGATGTAACATTACTTATCTTGTTATTTGTTATTTTGATCATAAGATTCTTAAGTTTTAAGAATGCCAAATGACATCTTTAAAAGGAATTTCTTTAAACATTAATGGATTGAATAATCCATGTAAAAGGGCAAGCCTAATAAGATACATTAATTTACATAAGGCCAACTTAGTCTTCCTGCAAGAAACCCATCTCTTGAAAAAGATATTGATAAACTAGCCACAAACAAATATACAGTATTGGTTAGTTCAGAGCACACTCAGAAAAAAGAGGAGTGGCTATTTTATGGAATAAAGGTATGCCCATTCCTAAAACCATTAAGTCTTATCAGGATGACAAAGGAATGTTTTGTATGGTTACAATACAAATTAATGGGAAGACTTACACTTTAATTAATGTATATTGGATACCTGGAATTGGTATTAATACAGTGAAACATCATCTTGATAAGATCATATCATTCTCTATAGGAGATATTATTTTAGCTGGTGACTTTAATTGTATACTACATGAAAGTGATACTACCACTATAGGAAAAGAAGAATTACATCTAATGCAAAACATTTAAATGATTTTGCTAATTCTTATCATTTGAATGATATTAATAATCAGATAGATTCAAAATCATTACCATACACCTTTTTTTCTAACAGATACAAAACTTATTCAAAAATAGATAGGGTCTTTATTTCTAACCAGATGGTAACAGATTTAATTAATTCCAAAATCATTTCATGTCCTATATCTGATCATAATTCAATTGTTTTTGAATTCATGATAAAAAATACTCATAATGTTCAGATCAAAAGGATACCAGCATACTTAACTCAACTAAAAGACTATAAAGAATATATACTTTCAGAAGTAAAACATTTTTAGACATAAATAATACTCCTGAAGTCTCCATTGTTTATGTTTGGGATGCCTTAAAATCATATCTATATGGACAAAGTATCAGATGGTATAATAATAAAAGGAAATCTTGGGATAAGGAATTGTTAGATATTCAAAGTAAATTAGACTCTTATAAACATAATAATAAAGAAAATATTATGGACAAGAAAGTTATTGAAGAAATAAACAAACTAAATGAGAAATACAAAGAAATTTTAACTCATAAAGTTAAAATAACTTTAGAGAATACAAGTTTTTGTCTTATTCAATAAGCCCCAAATACTTACATAGACTTAAAAATAAAACAAAAGGTTGAATAAACAAAACCATATCAAAGAAATATTTTCTCTAAGGAAAAGAAGAATGTTTCTAGTATACCAGAAATACTAGATGAATTTAGAAATCACTTTCACAAAATTAACCATAATAACATTAACATGGAACCTAAAGATAAAATAAAGGAGTTTATAACCACAAACATGAATAAAAAGCTTAATAAACAACAGATTAAACTATTGGACAAAAGTATTTCATATACAGAGGTTATTACACAAATAAATAAGCTTAAATCAAACAAAGCACCGGGTAATGATGGTATTATACCAGAGATATATAAAATCCTTTCTAAAAGTACATATTCATTAATACATAAGGTTTTTATTTTGGCCCAAACTGAGTTAATAACCCCCCCCATCTTGGCAATATACATTTATTTCGCCAATTTTAAAACCTAATAAAGATCCAACTAGATGTTCTTCATATCGGCCCATCTCATTACTTAATGTTGATTATAAAATGTTTATGAGTATCTTTGCTGATAGATTGAAGACAATCATTCCGGCATTATAGATATAGATCAGACAGGCTTCATTGTAAATAGAAATACTTTTGATAATATAAGAAGAACTTTAACATTAATAGATTTTGCAAATAGGAAAAAGAAAGATTTAACACTTATTAGTCTTGATATAAGTTCAGCATTTGATTCAGTAAGTTGGGACTATCTGTTTACCTTAATGAAGTGCACAAACTTCTCAGATGCATTTGTAAATCTAATTGAGCATTTATACAAAGGAACGTTGGCTTATATTAAGGTAGGAACATATGTTTCACAAAAAATACCCATTCTTAAAGGTACAAAACAAGGATGTCCACTTTCTCCACTATTATTCACTTTAGTAATGGAGCCTTGGGCTAATTTGATCAGAAACAGTACTGACATAGAGGGTTTTGAAATAGATGAAAATACAACATCCAAAATTCAACTTTTTGAAGATGATGTTCTAATTACATCAGCAGGATCTAATTCTTCTATGCAATCTCTATTTGATAACATGATGAATTTTAAAAGTATTTCTGGTTTAATATTCAATAAAGAAAAAACTAAAATACTACCTATATATACACGAAAAAATATTCTCATTAGTGATTTTACTAAATATGTACCCAATTCAGGTCAGATAACTTATTTAGGTATAATACTATCTAAAGATATTAAATCTATTATATATAATAATTATAATACCTGTTTTCTTAATATACAAAATCTTTTTAATACCTGGAATAATATGTTTTTGCTATGGAGGAGAGACTTACAATTATTAAAATGATAATATTCCCCAAGATTTTATACTTAATACAATCAATAATACTTCCACCTACAAAAATAATTATCAAGAAACTGAATACACTAATGTTAAATTTCCTATGGGCACCTAATAGACCTAGGATTGCATTAAAGAAACATACTAATAGCTGGTCTCAAGGGGTATTTCTTTTCCAGACTTTAATTTATATACTATCTCTTCTATTGTAAAAGTTATTACTTTATTAATAGATCAGTCATATGTCGCAAAATGGAAAGATTATTGGGAGCTAATTAGTATGCACTTCATGAAAATCTCCTTAACACATAAAAATATGATTGTAAATAACTCCATGTTATGGTTACTAAAGGAATTTTGTACTTCACCTATTACACCTAAACATATGGTTTGTTACCCATTAAATATTATTATTAGTTATCGTAACTTTATATTCATGCACCCTAAGTATAGGGAATGGAATTTTATTGTATTCCCTATAATGTATACTCAGGGTATGCTTTTGTCATCTACTTCTGAAGGAACTCATTTAGCTATAGATAATGATCTAAAGTACTGGTATCAGTTGATATCTGATAATAAAGTTAAAAATCTAGATTTCTTAAAACAAGAATTTGATCTAAGAGAAACTTGCTGGTTAGAGGTTCAGACCTTGAGACAACATCTCATTAATAAAATAGATCTAATGTCTATAACAGTTAAACAATCTATTCCAACACTGATTGATTACTTGATATTAAATTTACAACATAAAGTTTCTGATAAAGGTAAACTTTCATACATACATAAAATTATCAGACAAGAAACTTTTTACAGTGTAGATTCATACTGGAATTATTTCACTTCTATTAATGGGGACCCACCAAATCAACAAGATAAACAATATATATTGGAATCTGCTTATAGAACTACGTCTTCCATTGTCTGGAGACTTTATACATGGAAATTTTTACATAGATCTTTTTATACACCTTTGATGATGAATAAAATAAATAATAAAGATAATTTATGTAAGAGATGTAATGTAGAAATTAATGCTGACTGGGCTCATATGTTTTATGACTGAAAGAATACTGGAAGTCAATTAATGAATTTTTGCAGGCTCTTTTTACAGATAATTTCATTATTTCTAAATCTCTTATATTATTCAACACACCTGTACCTCAAAGTGTTAAAAAGGTTAAGCTTCCCTTGTTATGGTCTATTCTAGCAGTGGCTAGGAAAATAATAACTAGAAATTGGATTTCAGATACACCTCCTTCATTCAATGAATTTAAAAATGTTATGAATATAGTGTGCCATATGGAAATAAACACAATTAGGACAAGAACAAACAGAAAAACATCTTATTATATTGTATGGGATAATTTACAAAATTTGTTAAAAAAATTTTAATTTCAATAGCATGGTATTTTAGTTTAATTAATTGATCTGATTGTAGTGGATGTCTTTGTAAATACTTTAGTTGTTTTGTTGAATATTATAATAATACCTATTTTTAATTACTTGTATAAAATTGTTATGATATTTCTCTTATATGTTAAAACAATAAACCTGTTTTGAAAAAAGGAATGTTGGCAGTTACTATGTGTTACTGTCAGAAGCTGAAAGACAGGAAGGAACTTTTAGAAAACAGCTGTTGGTTGATTTTCAAAACATGAAATGAAAATTAGAACTGGAATAGTTGACAGGCTTATCTATAAAAGAGGCTGCAGAAGACAGTTGAAGTCAGTAGTTGTCAGTTAACAGCCAATGAAAAATGTACTGTTTATATATTTAATAATTTTGCTCAGTATTAAAAATTATTATTAACTTGCATTGTGGCTGGTCAGCTTTTCTTAATGATTTGAGAGTGCTTATACTTGCTTTGATCACTCCCAGGGCCACTCTGAAAGCCTGGCTACTTAGGTCATTTTCTACTATTTGTTTTAATATTTAATTTTCATAATTGGACACCCCTTTAGAAGGGCACAAAGACACTCTGTTTGGTGGTAGACTTACCATATTATTTTTGAGAAGGTGCACGGCTGGAAATCTGTGCCAGTCTTTCCCAGTGGTATATGGATGTGTGGGATTTAATTTCTTTAAGTGTGAGTGTATCAGACGTTTTAAACTGTGACACATTGCTCTGAAGTTTATAATAAGGAGTTACATGACGGGTGGACTGAAGTATACAGTCCACTCCCATGCTACAGATTGTGTTCCTATTGTGCTCCTAGGGGAAAATTGTGAAACATTACTCCTGTTTAAGTGACAGTCTCACACTGGTGTCAGTAGTGAGGATTGAAGTTCCTTAGTTACTGACCCAGGATACAAGAAATGTCACATTATTTGGTGTCAGTTCAGTGGGATATTATCTTGACATCACAAGCTGTGATAAAAAAATAATTTACCCTGATATGCTTATGGTCAATGTCTCTTAACTTACCAAGCAAACTCAAAAAGTCTTTGATAAAGTAAGAGCTGCACTGCATAATTTTATTAAGAACACTATTCAATAATAAAGAAATTCACTTCATTTTTTACCCTTAGGCTGCTACTATAGGGCATAAAGGAGGGGCAAATACATTCTTATGTATCTTAGGAATACTAATAATGTAGCAGTCCTAGGATTAGGGATGAGCAACAATTTGTAAAAATTAGAAGTTAACACCCCATTATATAGTGTTTCCAAAAGTTCCAATTCAAGACTTTTATAAACTAGAAGCAAAATATCTCTAGTGGATTTAATATAAAAGTTAGTATCACCCAACAGCTCAAAAACATTTCATTATACCTGGGCATATTCTTAATAACCATGCTTCCATTCGTATCATCCTTCATATAAAGAACACATCCACCATTATTATGTAACAAGTTCAAAACCTTTAACTGAACTGTATTTAAACTGAACCTTTTTTTCTAGGAGGTTCAGATAAACTTGTAAAAATCAGTCTCACAAAGGTGAAAAAGGCTGAGACAGTCTTTAATAGTGAAAGCTTGAAGGCATTTCATATGTTTTGAAAGGCAGTTGATATTTAGCCAAGCATTAGTTAATGCACACTTAACTTTAATTTCTGTATAGCTTCCTATCCAAAAAAGTGTGTGTAATGTCAGCTCTCCTTGAAGGAGTAAACAAGAACCCTTTTTTTCAAAATCTCAAATGCATGTTATTAAAACGTATAGCTGCTCAAATTAATTACTTTATAATTGTTCTGTCCAAAGACTACATCCAAATTTAAAAATGAATATCTCCTGCCAAAGTTTCCCCTTCAAAAGAAATCCTTCTTGTTGTTTCTGAACCTCTCCATTGGTGCTGGATGTGCTAGAAAATGTGATGGAAAGGAAACAATAATGATGGAGGGAATCAACCCCTGTACCCTGGATTAGTGGAAGCAGCTGATTAATAACTCAGAAGATATTCCTATGCTTTGGCTGACAGACATTAATGATATTGATGCCATGTTATAAATGTTTCTCTCCTGACATTACTCAGCGACGATATTGAACAGCTCATCGATATTACCACTCTGGTACATTACTTAGGATTGTCCCACGAAGGGCAACATGATTTGAAACTTTAGTATTAGAAGGTAAACCATACTGATTTAAATTACATGTTAACTTTATTATCTTTAATTCAAATGTTTTAGGTTCTATAAATCATAAAATAAAGTATTTGATATATATTCTTAAAGAAACTAGTTGGGTCAGTAACAACATTATTGTATAATCAGGGCTATGATTACTTCATGTAAACCTATATCTCATTAAATGACTAGATTATGAGATTTCCTACCAGACAATTCCCACACAGGCCACCATATACCTTTGACATCTGATGGACAATATCATGAGGTTTAGGAACTATAGCCAGGACAAAAAGACTTAACAAGTGGTTATTTAATTATATTTTGAATTCCTATATTACTGTCTAGCAATTTGGCATATAGCTTAAGAGCTGCTAATGAGCTACTTCAAATAATCCAGGATCAGTTTCACTCGGTCTTCATTTGCCTGCTATAAGACTCTGAACAAGTCACTTAATCAGACAGCACTCCTAAGTCACCTCTGAAAACAGGCACATGGTTAACTGATTTACTCTGTTAACAAGGGTGTAAAAGAAAAGAAAATAATTATCAGTGTAAAAAAAAAAAAAGACAGGCAAACAGAAGGTTATATGGCTACAGGAAAATTTAATAAATGAAAGCCTTACTTTTTGGAAGAAAGGCAGAAAAGTGAGGATCATGGTTATATTGTTAATAATTCAATAACTGAACAATGAAGAGAAGCTTAAAAAGGGTAAAAGGGAATGACAGAATGGAATAAACAGACACATATTTGTAAACAATAGGCTGTATCACCCATGTATGATACAAAAGAGAGGAAAGAAAGATTATCCCTAGTCATCTATGGGTGATACAGAAAACAGAAAAATATGTTATCCTTCAATTATGTTAAATGATGTTAGACATCCAACATTTTTTATGTTTTTTTTACTTGACTTATATAATAGTGGCTGTTCCTTGATCACTTGGTAATAACATAATGTAAATGCATGATCACAGTTTGCACAAGTACTCCATTCACAGTGTTGGGATGTCTCTACCTTCTGAGAAGTAAAACTCTGGAATTACTACATTCAACAAAGGAGGTACAGGAGAGAAAATTGCCCCACATAAGCAGTGCAAAAGAATCATTCTCATGGTGCAAAATGATAATTTCAGATTGAGCAGTTTACTTTCTTTTGCTTCCTCATCATCTTCTTTTCTCAAATATCCCTTTATTTTACCAATAATGAACAAAGATAACAGAACATTAGAAGCATAATATTTTACATGGTGTATATGTGTGTGTATATATATATATATATATATATATATATATATATATATATATATATAATACACAAGCAACCAAACATTATTATATGATAATTGAATAGTTCAAAGCAAATGGCTTGAGTTTCAGGCTAAACATACGCATCCATTTATCAAATGTGCAATAATTAAACACACATGAACACATTTTTGAAAAATACAGTTAAATTAAATCACATAACAAATCTTGAAAACCTTAAAAACCTCAGCTTTGGCCGGCTAAGAACTTGCTGTATCCAACTGGACATATAAGAGTTTAAGTACCTTTATCTGCACTTTTTTTTTCAAAAAATACAGTATTTAAATTGATTTTAACTGTGTGTTGCAGGAATATTAACTGAACTGGAAGTTAGTCAGTGTTTGCTGAATTTTGTTATTTGCTAGTAATTACAGGTGTGGGGGTAGCCTCATTCTTTGATTTCCTGTCCTTGCCTATTTAAGTGGTACAGTGTGAAATATTTTCTGCTTAAAATCCTCAGCTTTGGCCGGCTAAGAACTTCCTGTATTCAACTGGACGTATAAGAGAATTTAAGTACCTTTATCTGCACTTTTTTTTCAAAAAATACAGTATTTAAATTGATTTTAACTGTGTGTTGCAGGAATATTAACTGAACTGGAAGTTAGTCAGTGTTTGCTGAATTTTGTTATTTGCTAGTAATTACAGGTGTGGGGGTAGCCACATTCTTTGATTTCCTGTCCTTGCCTATTTAAGTGGTACAGTGTGAAATATTTTCTGCTTAAAAACCTCAGCTTTGGCCGGTTAAGAACTTGCTGTATTCAACTGGACGTATAAGAGAATTTAAGTACCTTTATCTGCACTTTTTTTTAAAAAATACAGTATTTAAATTGATTTTAACTGTGTGTTGCAGAAATATTAACTGAACTGGAAGTTAGTCAGTGTTTGCTGAATTTTGTTATTTGCTAGTAATTACAGGTGTGGGGGTAGCCACATTCTTTGATTTCCTGTCCTGGCCTATTTGAGTGGTACAGTGTGAAATATTTTCTGCTTAAAAACCTCAGCTTTGGCCGGCTAAGAACTTGCTGTATTCAACTGGACGTATAAGAGAATTTAAGTACCTTTATCTGCACTTTTTTTTTCAAAAAATACAGTATTTAAATTGATTTTAACTGTGTGTTGCAGGAATATTAACTGAACTGGAAGTTAGTCAGTGTTTGCTGAATTTTGTTATTTGCTAGTAATTACAGGTGTGGAGGTAGCCACATTCTTTGATTTCCTGTCCTTGCCTGTTTAAGTGGTACAGTGTGAAATATTTTCTGCTTAAAAACCTCAGCTTTGGCCGGCTAAGAACTTGCTGTATTCAACTGGACATATAAGAGAATTTAAGTACCTTTATCTGCACTTTTTTTCAAAAAAATACAGTATTTAAATTGATTTTAACTGTGTGTTGCAGGAATATTAACTGAACTGGAAGTTAGTGTTTGCTGAATTTTGTTATTTGCTAGTAATTACAGGTGTGGAGGTAGCCACATTCTTTGATTTCCTGTCCTTGCCTATTTAAGTGGTACAGTGTGAAATATTTTCTGCTTAAAAACCTCAGCTTTGGCCGGCTAAGAACTTGCTGTATTCAACTGGACGTATAAGAGAATTTAAGTACCTTTATCTGCACTTTTTTTTTCAAAGAAATACAGTATTTAAATTGATTTTAACTGTGTGTTGCAGGAATATTAACTGAACTGGAAGTTTTGACTCTGCTCTTCGGTTAGTCCCACCCACCCTCCCTGTTTTTGTTTTGGTGTTACTCTTAGTGGCCTTGAAACTGCCCGCCCCTCTTGTAAATTTGTGTTTGGATACTCCTTCTGGGCCCATCTCATTTGCTCACTCAACTGAGTGCAGTGAGATCATATTCTGATTTCAGGCACTCCTACTGTGTACAAAGAGAGCATCTGGGAAACAGAAAAAAAACATTAAGCTCGTTTCCTGCCTTTCATGTTAAGTGGTATAGACTATTTGTAGGCTTCTGAGCCCCCAAGCCCTTCTGTGTTGGAGGGAAGCCTTCTAGCTTAGTTTTTTTTTCTTATAACTAGCCAGTTTCCTAGTTTCAGCACTCAAATCTGTTTCTTTGATCTCAGCACTTGTTCAGAAAAAAAAAAATCATCTGCTTTTACTGTACTTGTGTTTCTACCTACTTTATTTTACTTTTGTATCATCTTAAAAGTACTCAATTGTATTTAT
Organism: Protopterus annectens; assembly: GCF_019279795.1. Classification (NCBI taxonomy): domain Eukaryota; kingdom Metazoa; phylum Chordata; order Ceratodontiformes; family Protopteridae; genus Protopterus; species Protopterus annectens. The sequence goes on along the minus strand of NC_056728.1, from coordinate 38,960,589 downwards.
TACTGGTTGGTGTAACTCATTCTAAGCCTTTTGGCTTAAACACTTGGGGTTCGGACCAGTTGTTTTGCACTGAGAGGGTTTGTGGTCTGCACTGTAGTGGCAGAACAGGTAGCTTACATCCTTCTAGGTTGGGAACTGCTGATTGAGGGCTCAGTGTCTGTTATTCTAAAAGTGTATGAATTCTGGTTTAAGCACTTGGGCTTTCAGGCCAGTTATTTTACATTAAGAGGGTTCGTGGTCTGCACTCTTGTGGGAGGAGAGGCTGGACTCTGCCCTTCTGAGCTGGGAATTTCTGGTTAAAGGCTTATAGTGCATGCATATCTGAACTGCTTCTTACTGAAGTTGGTGCGCCTTGTTTGCCGTGGCATAGACTGGATTCGGGCCTGCTGGATCTAGCTTTGTTTGTGTAACTTGGGCACTAATCCAGGCATTCTCTAAAGTACTCAATTGTATTTATTACTGCTTGGTAGTAACTTGATTAAAGTGTAGCTATCATTCTAAGTCTTTTGGATTAAGCTATTGGGCTTCATACCAGTTGTTTTACATTAGGAAGGTTTGTGGCATTCACTGTGGTGGCAGTACAGGTAGCTTTCATCCTTCTAAGTTGGGAACTGCTGATTGAGAGCCCAGTGTCTGTTATTCTTAAAGTGGATTAGTTCTGGTTTAAGCACTTGGGCTTCAGGCCAGTTATTTTACATTAAGAAGGTTCGTGGTCTGCACTCTTGTGGGAGAAGAGGCTGGACTCTGCCCTTCTGAGCTGGGAATTTCTGGTTAAAGGTTTATAGTGCCTGAATATTTGAACTGTATCTTACTGAAATTGGTACACCTTGTTTGCTGTAGCATAGACTAGATCCAGGCCTGCTGAATCTAGCTTTGTTTATATGCTTGTTGTTTGTTTGCTTGTTATTTTCCTGGAACGCTAATTCCACCTGATACGCGGCTTCTCAGCACTTCTGTGGATCACTAGTGATATCTGCATTGCTTACTGTACTTATTTCCTTGTTTCACTTGAAAGAAAGTTACTGTTTCTCGTTTTTGCATTTAAGTTACCTGTAACACATTGCACTTAAGTTACCTGGCACTTGCTCGCTAAAGCAATTATATAAGTCAGCACTAAAAATTAAAAGCACTACACCCTCACTCCCCACTGGCCCTTGATTTCAATTATTAAGGAATTCCCAATATTATTCTAGCATGTCCAAAGGTCAGTTGTATATCTCCTCTCCGGTCCAGCTGGTGAATCTGGGAATCTTGAGGCAATGTTACAACTGCCTCATGTACACAGATAACCCTCTCCTCCTCCCATCAAATTCTAACACATGTGAGAGATGCAACCATATAGCCAAACTGGAGGCTAAGCTCTCTCAACTCAGTACTGGCATAACCAGTCAGGAGGAGAAGGAAACCACACTCACTACAATTCCAGTCTCACATAGACCTACCATGACAGCAAACCAAACACATAATCACACAAAAACATACTCGGAGGCTCTAAATAAAGATCTGCCTAAGCAGCAGAGACCTCCAAAGCAGACACCCAAGCAACCGCTACCCCAAAACAAAACAGGTGCAACACATATCTCACAAAGCCAGTGTGCCGAACAGTCACAGCCCTTAAGACTAAACAACACACCTGATACACTTGTAATAGGTGACTCTATCATCAGGCACACTGACATCCCGCTCACCAGGCTGAACAAGGAGAGGGTCACGGTGAGCAGCCTGTCAGGCGCTAGGATCCGCCATATAACACAAGCACTCAGGTCACTCCAAGGCAAGTACAAATATGACTCAGTCATTGTCCATTCTGGTGTGAATGACCTGAGACGTACCTCCCTGGACTACATGAAAAGAGACATAAAGGAGCTCTCTGAGCATGTAGCCCAGGCCGGTATGACCCTGACCTTGAGTAGCATCTTACCCTCACCAAGAATGATGCCACAATATGAAGACAAGATGATCAATTTCAACAATTGGCTTAAGTACTGGTGTCATTCAAAGGGGATCCAATGCCTGTCAGCTTGGGATGATATGCTCAACAAGCCACAATGCTTCGCTAGGGACGGCTTGCACCTGTCACCCCTGGGCTTTCGGATATTGGCAAAGGCTCTTGCTACCCCCATAGTGCCTTTTTTAGGCAAGGCTCAAAAGACAAACCCACCTCCATAGGTATCACAAGGGATAAGAAACTAAGAGTAATGCTACTCAACGCCAGAAGTCTAAACCTCCAGATGCATGCACTCGAAACTCTCCTTAGCATGGAGAACATTGATATCTGTGCAGTAACAGAAACCTGGTTCAGGGCTCCCAACAGCACCCCAGCACTGCCAGGTTATACCTCATGCCATGCTTTTCGGCCCCAAAACTTGGACCGAACCACAAAAGGAGGGGGAGTATCGATATTCATCAAAGATACCCACACCTCCAGGGTGGTGGCAAAGCACAAAGCATCAGAGACTATCCATGTGCAACTAACAGTGGGTAAACTGCCTTCCAGTTTATAGCCTGCTACAGACCACTCTCCCAAACCCAGGAACCCCACTCTGCCTTTCTGAGAACAATGGAAAATATGAAGGTCTCTCCAAACACCATTATATTGGGCGACTTCAACTACCCAAACATAGACTGGGAGCATTACTCTAGCTCCAACACCCTAGCCCAAAGTTTCCTAGAATTTGTAAACTCAAATGCTATGGAACAACTTGTTACCACTCCCACAAGAGTGTAAAACATACTGGACCTGATCATCACCAACATGGGGACTCGATGCTCCAGACCAGAAGTGTATCCCTCACTGGTAAGATCAGACCATAAACTAATCTCACTGGATATTCACATCCCGACCCCACCCCTGCCCAGAAAACCACAGTGAAAAACTTCTCTAAAGCAAATTTCACACTCCTCAAAACCGAGGTGGAATCCTTCAAAGCCCCGGCCTGTGGAAAATACAGCCCAGACCGCAGAATCCTTTATAAACGCATTCTATGAACACCTTCAGGAATGCATGGATCATGCAATCCCAAATAAAACCAAGACCCAATCCTCCAAAGGCAGGCGTCCTGTCTGGTGGACCCCAGCCATAAACAAACTATACAATAGAAGGATGAAGCTACTAAATGATAGAGCAAAATCCCAAAAAGGGAAGGCATCACTAATCAGTATTAGCAAAAAACTACGGGCACTCATAAAATTGTCTAAGGCAAGCTTGAGAGAAAAATTGCACAGGACACTAAGGATAATCACAAGGCTTTCTTTAGTTATGTTAGGAACCTGGGTGGTAATTCCCAGATATGCTCAGAATTAGTCCAAAATGACAAAAAATACACTGAACCCACAGACATTGCCAACATCCTAGCTGACAGGTTCAGCATAAACTCCCCCTCCCACCAAAGGGCAAATATCTATCCTAGCAGAGTGCTGCCCCTGACATCTCAGATGCTTAGGTAAGAGCTGCCCTCTCCAAAGCAAAAAACACAGCATCAATGGGACCAGACGGTGTCCCGGGCTGCGTCCTACATGAACTCCAAGAAGAGCTAAACCCAAACATAAAACTACTGTTCAATCTCAGCCTTACTACAGGATATGTGCCCAAAGAGTGGCGTACAGCAACAGTGGTCCCTCTCCATAAAGGTGGTGCCTCAACGGATCCTGGAAACTATCGCCCCATAAGCTTGACTAGCTTGGTCCGCAAAGCTATGGAAAGGATCATCATGGACCTCATAAATAAAGATATTGGGGACCTACAGACACTGGATCCTACCCAGTTCAGCTTTGTTAAGGGCAGATCCTACCTCTTAAACCTGGTTGATTTCTTTGAAACAGTCACCAAGGCCATTGACGAGGGGAAGGTGGTCCACACAGCCTACCTGGATCTCGCAAAAGCCTTCGATACAATACCCCACTCGGCCATTATAGATAAGCTCACCAGCTTAAATATAAACCCCTATGTCACTAGATGGATTGCAAACTGGCTCAAGGACAGAACCCACATGGTTAGAATTGCTGGAGCCATGTCAGACTCCAAACCAGTTACAAGTGGTGTCCCACAAGGCTCAGTCCTGGGACCTCTCTTGTTCGGTATATATTTCTCGGAGGTACAGGCCAACATGGAAGGACTGTGGCTGACCAAGTTCACAGATGACTGCAAACTGGGTGCCATAATCGACTCTCCAGCCGACACAAGCATCCTCCAAAAGGGCCTCATAGAAACAGACAACTGGTGCCAGAGCCATGGCCTCAAGCTAAATGCCAAAAAGTGTATAGTCATCCCCTTTGGCAAAAACAAAGTGCCCACAAATTACCACATAGGTGGTAATCCATTAAGTACAGAAGAAGTAATTAGGGACCTGGGGACCCAAGTTGATAGCAATCTCTCATTTGACAACCATGTGGCCAAAGTGGTTAGAAAAACATTTTATATAGTCCACCTAATCATGAAGGGATTCACATCTAGATCAGGGGAGGTCATCGTGCCTCTTTACTCATCCCTCATCAGGCCCATAATTGAGTACAATGCCCCTTTTGGGATGTACCTTACCAGACACCTGCAGCAACTGGAAAGACCCCAAAAGTACCTCATCAAGAGGATCAAAGGGCTCAAACAGATGCCATATGCTGCCCGGTTAAAGAAACTCCAGCTCTACTCAATGGCATACCGCCTGTTCAGAGGTGATCTGTGCCTGACGTATAAAGCCATATCCAACCCGGAATTAATGGACATGCTGCACCTCAGAAAATCCAAATCCCATCGAGCTACATGCTCGAGAGACTTGAACCTCAGCACTGAAATAAATAGGACATGCTGGAGGGACAGATTCATAACCCAGAGGCACCCTTCACTCTGGAATAAAATACCAGTCCAGGTTAGGCAGAGTCCCTCATTGACTCTCTTCAAGAGGAATCTTGATGAGTGGATGGGAGATCGTAGGTTTACCCCGGGTATCACTACTGTGTCACTGTTAGACAGAGGCACAGTATACTAACCTCGAAAAAGGGCATAGCAAAATAAATTTAAAATGGGTGGCGAAAGCCAAACACATTCTGGCTAGGCTTATAAATGCCCTAGGGCAGATAGCCTAGTATGAACCTATGAACCTATGAAACCAGTGAGTTCGAAATCATAATTAATCCATGTAAAAGGAACCAGGAACCACACAAAGCTAAAATATGTTGATAGCACAGTGGCAAACTAAGAACCAGTCATATACTGTGGTTGAGGTTACTATGAACAATATGTTTTTAGATCACAATAAAAATTAACATTAAGTCATAAAATCCATTCATATTACTAAAACAAAGTTAAGCACTTTCATCCTTCAATGCCAAAGGACTTCACCAGAACAAATAAATAATCCATACTTTCATATATACCCCAGTAATTAATTACAAATTAATAGGTCAATTGACATTGAACTGTGTTTAAAGAGACCAGTCACAAATAAACCTACAAAATCTTTAAAAATACTTATATGTCTCATACAAAATGTTTGTTAAACCTAATCACACATTAAAAATGTCCAAATGTACTTATAATCCATAACTTCGTAAAACCATTGTCCCAAAATCCCCATGGGCAGACATGCTGAAATGGCCAAAAATGAATCTTGATGGAGGAGTAAAAAAGGCCAAAGGCAGTAACTCACAACTATTGTAAAACCACTGAAACACTAACACTGAATAGATGCTGGTTATATTGTTGGCACCAACTAGAAAATATTTCCCATTTGTTAATATATGATCTTCTAGTTGCAGGCTTTCTTACCTCCACTGGTACCCGCTGCACTTCCTCAGTAAATAGATGCCTAAAAGGAATCAGGACGCAATCATACAGGTAAGTCAGTTGAAGTTGATTGGGGGTCGGGGTATATCAAACACTGCTATTCTTGTGTGAATAGATCCATTCCATAGAGAAGCTTATAATTGCACCTGGCCAGTTACAAAAGAAGGAGAACCACTGTTGTCTGTGCCAGAAGGGAGTCACCACAATGATCTTGGGAGATTCCTTCTGAGTCTTCATAAATAACCTGGATATAAATGGAATGGGCAGAAAAGCATACAGGAACATTCCTGTCCAAGGAAAAGAAAAGAAAAAGCATCTGTCTTCCAGGGCTTCTTGCATGGATTCCTAGAGCAGAATATTGCCAGATGATTGTTCAGAGGAGACAAACATGTGTACATCAGTAACATCATCTTAGAAGACCCCTTGACCTAGTTACCATTCGTGAGGATCTGCTCGTGTCCTGCTCACTTGTCTGCCACACAATTTTGCTCTAAAAGAATGTAGGATGCCTGTAGATTGAGACTGTGCTGTGAAGCTATATCCCAAGCTAACATAGCTAGTCTGCTAAGGGAGTACAACCTGGCTCCCCCTTGCTTGTTGATGTGCCACATGACTGTGGCATTGTTTGTAGCCACTTGAAGAAGTCCCAGGAACTAAAGATGGTTTACAGAGTTGACTGCCTTGACAAGGACACTCATCTCCTTGATATTTATGTACTTGTGTCTGTTGAGCCTTTCCTTGGTGTCCCACACCCCTCGCACTTTCTTCCTTTCTGAAATTGCTCCCCAAGCAAAGTCCAAGGCTTCTGCACTAAGTGACTGCTTTGCAGCAGGAAAGGAGAATGAGAGATCTGGATTTTAAGATATCTGTTGCATCCATCAAAAGATTTCTCTTCTGACAAATCCCAGCATTGGGATTTGAAAAGATAAAAGCTGTTCATGCTGGGACAAAAGAGATTACAGATAACACTGTATCTTTCTCATGTTGACTCTTGCCAGGAGTATCATGAGAATCATAGATGCCATGAGACCCAAAATCCTGAGGTACTCCCTGGTGGTGGAAAACATATGAGTGGAAAACCTTAGAAATAGATATAGATAAAGATCTATTTTTTTTCTGTGGAAGAAGAGCTGTTTAAGCTGAGGTGTCTAGTTGATATCCCAGGAACATAATCCTGTGTGATGGAGTCAAGAAATACTTTTGAATGTTCTCATGGAATCCCAACTTGTGTAAGAGATCTCAAACCCAAAACAGAGATTCCTGATACTTTGAAAAAAGACTCTGTAAAGATAAGCAAGTCATCTAAATATAGAAGAATGTGGATACTCTCTAGCCTGAAATGAACTAGAACAGTAGCTAGACACTTTGCGAACTCTGTAGATGCAGTCTATAGGCCAAAGGTAAGGTAGAGAACTGATAATGTGATCCTGATACACAAAGCCTTAAAAAAGTCTTAGTGTTGCCAGGAAACTTGAAAGAGGAAGAAGAGGTAACAGGTTATGAAGTGACATCATTTAAAATTTGGACACTATCACTTACATCTTTAGGTAAGAAAGATCCAGAATAGGTCTGCAAAAATGTTCTTTCTTTGCCACTAGGAACATTCTTGAATAAAAACCCTTTTCCACCTGGGAAAGAGGAAATGGTTCTATCACTTCCTGGAACATCATTTAATGAAGAACCAGTGGAAACGAAGGAGTAATCTGGAGGATGAGGAATGACTCCCTAGAAAGGATAAAATTCTCTCACTGCCTTCTGTGACCATGATGAATGATTTTCAGAATCCATTTCTCTAAAAGTATCTGTTGCCAAAGAAAAAAATGGAGATTCAGACTTTCTGGAAGTAAAAAGGAGTCAGGATGAAAGGGGTTCATACAGGCTCTAGAACAGTCATTCAGACTTGTTGGACTGTCCTTGGCTTTAGGAGGTTTTTGAATTCTTTTTTGGGACACCCTTGCCATTTCTTCTTAAGCATCTGTCTACCTGTATTTTGGTGAGTCTGTTTATTCTGTTTTTTTTTTTTTTTTTTTGCCAAAACGGGATGAGGAGATAGAAAAATCTCATGTTATATTTGGAAAAGGAAGGCTGAAAAAACTTAGAGAATCCCTGGATCAGCTTGCAACTTGTATCACACTTTTTGATCACCTCTGCAACAGAGGGTCCAAACACGAATTCTGTATCCAAGGGAGAATTTAAAATCTCATTCTTAAAATCATCTGTGAGGTTCTGAAAATGCAGCCATGCAAATCTCCTCAAAACCCATTTATTGGCCATAGCCCTAGAAAAAGTATCAACAGATTCATACACACACTGTAAACAATGAACAGTGATGTGCAATAGAAGAAACTAAGTTACTTAAAGCAAAATTTTCCTCACAGTTAGAATTTGCAAATAAAACATTCCTCATACGTTCACCAGTTTGTCAGAACAAAGTAACATATAAGCATGGCAATTCAAAATTTTGAAAATTAAAGTTGCAGAAGTATACACTTTTCTTCCCATGCCTAACAAAACTTTTCCCATCTTTATCAAAAACAGTAGGACTGGAATTAGCTAAGTGCATAGAAGCACTGTCATCAACTAAAGCTTTAGCTGCTGGCTCAGGTTTGGGAATAGTGTATAAAAATTAAAAAAGACTGGCAATCTTCCTTTATAGGGGCAGCAGGGTAAATATCAGGAAAACTGCAGGCAGTGACGCACATCCTCTAAAGCTGACAGAACATGAGGAATTTGTGTAGGTTCTGGAAAATCCTTCTATATCAACTCAATATTTTCTGAGAGACTGAGAAATGTCAGTGTTCTCCCACTGAAAACACTGGCACATTCTAGCAATAGTTTCATAGAAAGAGAACCCCCACAGGGAGAATCAGAAACTGAGATCTCCTCTGAATCTGAATCAGAAATCTGAGGAAAAAATGTATCTGTTCCTGCATCTTCTTGTTCAGATTAGAATCTTGGACTTTTCAGGAAAAGAGGGATCCCTCTTTAATTTACCACAAATTACAAGAAGGATCAACAGCCTGAACTAAACTCTGAGCTAGACCCAGTAAACTACTACTAACCAAGAAAATTAAGAAGGCAATACATGCTTGGTTTTCTGTTTCTTTTTGACAGGAAAAATGGGGCCAACCATGTTACTAATGGCAACAGCAGCTTCCCCAAGGAAGGGCACAGCATTATGGTACAACACAGAAAACCTCCTAGTTTCCTCTTCCCGGACCGATAAGAGTGGCTCTTTGTTGCCAACTGAGGGTAACTACAACGGTCGTAAAGGACATAGTTACCTCCTGGTCCACAGTGGCTGCAAGTGATACACCAGAAATATCCAGGGTAAAAGAGCGGTCTGAGGTACACCTAATAGCCACAGTAGAGTCACCCATCTGTGGCTGAGGCAAGTTGGCAGCCTGATGTGGTGGCAAAGGCTGTTTGCTTAATTTTCTCTTTTTGTTGCTGGAGGAAGGATCAACCATTGGACCAGTATTCTGGTCTGTGGTCAAGCAGAAAATGGTGCCTATTTCCCATGGAATACAAGCAGCAATTGCCAGGAAACACTACCAGTCCACAAAACTTACTTTTTTGACAGAAAGACAAAGTAAAAAGCATTATGCCAGCCTCACAACAAGTAAGAAATAAACACAATTTCTCCAAGGAAAAAAATGTTTTCAGTTATTTTATACAACTTTTAAACTGACAGAAAAAAATGAGAGCTCAGTTTAAAAGTATGTTAAAGTCTTAAGACAGTCCATTAAGACACAATGCCCCTAGCTTTAAAATATCTTTCCTGAAAAGGAAAGTAGTAAAACATCAACAAAATTAAGAAAATGAAAGTTTTCCCCCCAAAGAGAAATTATCTGCCCAGCAAAGGAAAGCAGAAGCCCACTGTCATCCTTGAAAGCCTCAAAGGTGCATACTCTTCGGTGGCAGTAAAGGTCTGAAGGACTTCACACCCAAACTTGTCTTTCAGTCAGCTCAGCTCACACTGCCTGACAGTTTGGGCATGTGAAAGGTGCCCTGAAGCTTTGGAAGCTGGCCAGCTTTTATATCTTTGGGAGGATATAACCCATACAGCGAAGGCTACTGCAGCAATGACCAAAATGATGACCATCGAGGGTTGTTGAAAAAGAAAAGCATCAATAAACCTTCCTTTATACTTCCTAAAAGTTGCATTTATTTCTTCTTTGCCAGAAAATGTGTCTTTTCTTACTGCTAAGAAAGCCTTACTTACTATTTCTTCAGTTACTGTAGGACATTGGGAATGCAGACTACACAGCACTCAGTTCACAATGTAATACATCAAATCAATTATCATATTCTCTTATCTTTGAAAAGACTTCTGCAAAATGGTCCGCTATCCTGTTTTCTTCTTTAAGTAAATCACCCCCATTGTTAACCTAATACTGCTATTATGACCTTTATGATATCTTTGCACATACTTAAAAATGTTCTCTTGTTGTCAGCAACAAGTGCAATACATTTACAATCATGCTCTCTTTTTTATCTCTTGCCATTGCTTGTCTTAATTTTTCAACACAGTTTTTATAATCACTAATAATTTCTGTCTCATGGTATTTCCTCATTATTCTTCATCTCCTTTCCTTTCTTTAATGTTTTTTTTAATACTGACATCTATCCAAGGAAGTCAAATCTTCCTCTGATCTATATATGCTTTCTCAAGTCAGTACATAAACATTAAATAGTGACTCCATTTTTTTATAAAACACATTTCATATAGCTTATACAAGTAGCCCCTAAAGTTTCTTCTTCCAATCCCAGTTTTAATAATATTTATAATAGACATAATCAGCTTTGTAATAATGTCTTTTTTTCAAATATATGCTAGATTTTTAAAATACACTCAATTTTACACCTACCAAATGATCTAAATTGTCCAGTGGCTCTCCATTCATTACTTCTAATACTTTGATTCAGATTACAATAGAATAATATTCAAAACATTTCCCTCTCTAGCTAAGCTGTTTACATGCTGAGTAACTGATAATTGAAACAAGACCAATAGTATTATGCTATCTGTCTTACTCACTCCTGTCATTTCCCTTTTGTCAGTGTTAGAGAGAATTAGATCACCTCTAAGAATGTAGATGAGACACAAAAAAAGAAGTTATATACTCACCATAGCGTTCTGTGTTGTCCATTTTCATTCCTCCTCAGCCTATGGCTTCAGATCTGAACCCTTGGATCCGACTCGGCCGTTACAATAGCTTGTGGTAACCAAAATACTCTTGAGCTTCTCCCTTACCCATAATGCATCTTCCTAAGTACCTCAGATCTTGTTTGCTAAAAAAGTCAAAGAAAATATCCGAAGCATCCAAAGTGACTATATCTGGAGCTCAGCACAAGCTAAATTCCTACCTAGGAATACTTGCTCACCTAGGAGTTCAAGGTAGGGGGCTGGTGAGTGGGGAGTTGAAGAAGAAGAATGAAAATGGACACCACAGATGGAATGTTATGTTGAGTACAAAACTTCTTTATCTGATGTTATCAATTTTCATATCCTCAACCTATAGGACAGGGTCCCCAGCTACCTTAGATCCTTGGTGGACTCTAGGAAGGGTATTCCTCAGCACTAATGAACCAAATGTTGCTCTACCTCTGGAGACCAGATCCAATTTGTAATGAGTAACAAAGGTATGAGGGGTAGCTCAAGTTACTGCTACACAAATGACATCCATAGAGGCTCTGGACTGGAAAACAGATGAAGTTGCCATTGCTCTAGTAGAATCAGCTTGTAAAGAGTTTGGTAAGGCCATGTCCAAATGGTCATAAATGAAAGAAATACAACTGGTTTACCCAATTTAACATCTAAGAAGGAAACAAATAATTGGCTAGATTTCCTGATATCTTTGGTTCTATGAAGGTAAAAATGCAATTGGTTGTGAACATGTAAGAAATATAACAAGTATTCACCTTTGTTTTAAAATTTTGGAAAAATACTGGCAACCTGATTGACTGATTGATGTTTGTTTCTGATACCACCTTTGGTATCATTTGGTTATTTATGTGAAGCAATGAAAGAACCTTGGAAACTAGTGCGAAAATTGGATATTGCTGCCAAATGGACTTTGATAGTGAAGATGACCCTTCACTGAAAAGTTGGGCTAAAAAATCAAGAATATCATGAATCAGAGCAGAAAAGGGATCAATGTTATTTTGTAATGCCCAGTGAATGAATCTTATAGCTTATATGTAAATGGTTTATGAGCAGACAGGAGTATGTGTCGGGCTGGAGAGGAGAGCATAGGTTGTCTGGCTATTATTGAAATTGTAGAAGCTAGGCCGTCAGCTTGAGATTGGGTATATCTGAGTGAGTCATACTCATCAGGTGAGACAGGAGGGCTGGAGTTGGATCCAGAATCCATGGTTGGTGAAGAGTGAAGTAAGTGAGGCCAGGGGAAGGGGAACCAAATCTGAAAAAGCCAATATGGTGCAATGAGAATTACTTTGTGCTTCAACCTCACTGCTTTCTGTAGAAATTCTGGGACTAATGGTGTCAGGAGAAAGGCATGAAGGAGACCGGGGGGCAAACTGTGAAGAACAGCATCCCATTTGGGGAATCAGGGCAAAGTAGTTGCTGCACTTATTGTTTAGGGGAGAGGCACAAAGACTGCAGCAAGGCTGACCCTATCAATGGAATATCCTTTCTGTCACATTCTGACTGAGGGACTGTTTGTGGGGAAAAAGAATGCACCTGCTCAGCTTGTCTGCTATCACATTGGATTTCCCCGGAATATGCCTTGCTATGAGAAAGCAGTTGGACAAGATCGCCCACTGCCACGCTCTGAAAGCTTCTTGACAAGGAATAGGATCTGGTTCCTCCTTGGCTGTTGACATACCAGACTACTGACATGTTTTCTGATTGAATTGCAATAATTCCTAAAAGAACAGCATCTTGGAATCCCTGCAACACTAAAAGCACTGCTCTAATTTCTAGAATGCTGATATTAAAGTTGGCCTCTGTGAGGGATCAAGTACCTTGGACTGTTTTGCCCAGAAACTGCCCCCCAAACTAGCTGGGAAGTATCCGTGGTCACTGTGGCCTTGGGCTGGGGAAGAACAAATAGGTGACCTTGTAATATCTGATCCAACTGAATGCACCATTTGAAATCCTTTTTGCAAATATTCATGATCTTTATTTGAGTTGACATTGGTTTTTGAAGGCTAGACCATTGTTCTGATAACAGCCACTGCAGAATTCTCATATAAAATCTGGCCAGTGGAACCACTGTTATTGCTGCCACCGTGGATCCTAAAGTCTGAAGAACCAGCTGACCTGACATTTTGTTGTTGCGTATTATTCTTGTGACTTATGTCCTGATTGTCTCCACCCTTGAAGGGAGGAGTGAGGCTATTGTCTATTTTGTGTTGAGAATTGCTCCTATAAAGTTTAAACTATGAGTGGGTTCTAGACAGCATTTCTTGTAGTTTATAGTTAGTCCCAGACAAACACGTCTGGAGAACCTGGTCTCTTGCCTTCAATAGTTCATGCTTTTTTTTTGGGGGGGGGGGTTGTCTAGATACAGAAGCACTCAGAATCCATGCATTCTCAATTGAGGTGCCACTACTGCCATGCACTTGGTAAACTCCCTGGGGGCTGTGGTGAGACCAAAGGGAACTGATGGTGACTGGCGCACAGCCTAAAGCATAAGTACCTCCTAGATCATTAGTTCATTTTTATATGATAATACACATCCTGAAAGTCTGTCATGCACATCCAGTCATCCTTTTCCAGAAACGGAAGAATAGACTGACCCGTGACCATCCAGAACTTGTTTCATCGAACAGATTTGTTCAAGTTTCTAAGATAAAGATTGGTCTCCAGTCCCATTTTCTTTGGCACTAAAAAGAATCTTGAGTAAATTCTGGATCCTTTCTGGTCTGGTGAGACCTCTTGGATGACTCATTTTTCTAGCAGCTTTTGCACTTGAATAAATGCTTGTTCCCACTGAGTAGGTGGAACATCAGGGATTTTTTTTGCACTGGGCAGGAGGAAGGGAAAAGGATATAATATATCCTCTGGAAATGATCCTCTACATCCAGGTATCCAATGTTATTTCCAGACAGGTTCTTTGGTGCAGGGACAAGTCTACCCCCGATTGCCTCCAGAGTGGGGCAATTTAGCCTCAATTCAGGAGCACTGGAAGGGCCTGCCAAAGAAAGAATATCTGAACCCTTGGTTCTGTGGCCCTCCCCTGCCACTGCCACAAGGACAGTGTCTACCCTTTGGATCCCCCCCCCCTCTGCCCCTGGGGAACTACTGCCACGTGTGTCTTGAAAAACCCTTGGGATTTTCTGAACCAAATTTTCCCACTACTTCACTTCTTCCTGAAGAAGGATCTCTGCAGAGTGGATAAACATACACCCACTGCAGACAGGGTCTTCCCATCTTTCTCACACCTGGACAATGTGTCTCTTACTTTACGGCCAAATAAGGATGTGCCGTCAAATGAAGCATTGACAAGTGTAGACTTGAAAGGCTCCACAAAGTCACACAACTTCATCCAGGTGTGCCTCCTGAAGGCAATGCCTGAACTCGCTGCTCTATTCATTCCTTCGGCTACATGTGAAATCAGACTCATGGAAGAGTTAGAAATAGACTGGAGGGTAGCCAATTGGGAAGTAACCGAGGCCTGTACTTCATCCAATACAGATGCTGAAAGGGTATCTGAAAGCTCTTTAATCAGATCTCTCTGCAACCTAGTGAAGTGTTTCAGGTAGTTCAGAGACCATAATGAAAAGGTCGCTGAAGCATAGACATGCTTCCCAAATCTATCCATCACCCAAGACTCCTTGTTTGGGGGATGGATAGAAGAACTTTCCTCAGCTAGTTCCTTCTTTGTGGTTGCTCTCATGACCATTGCATCCACAGGCACACCTTTTGTCCAAAATTGTTTTCCTCAGGAGTGGTAATAATTTTGTCTGGTCTCTGGGGAATCGGCCCAATGATGTTGGGGGCCTTCCATGCCCACCAAGAGATTAACTCAATAAGCTCGTCAGTGGGCAGAGTCAACCAGGAGGTAGACGGGCAGGTACCAAAGCCTCCAGATACATCGACTCCACAGATGAAAGATTGTTGGGCTTCCAGTAACCTCGCTGTTTTAGAATTTCCAGGATGTTTCCAAAGGAGGTGACCTTGGGGACCATTCGCCCTCACTGAAGTCTGTGTCTTCTGTGACAGATTTCTCTGGGGAATTCCAATGCTTCCTCTTGCACAACTTCTTGTTAGGGACTTCCTCAGTGGATGTTCTGGGGAGGTGTCAGAAGAAATGGGAATGCCCTACTGGGAAGCCTGGGGTTTTGGTACTCTCTGTCTCTGTGGAGAAAAAGGCTGAGACTCTGTACACAGAGATGGCAGGGTTGGGGGCTGAGGATCTGAGGAGGTAGGGACCATCTGAGCTGCTGAAGCAGACATGGCTCTCTTCAAAACCTAAAAGGCTGACATCCCCTGAGAGGGACAGGACTCTGGATCCGAGAGCATCTGCCTCTGGATCCTAGTCCCTCCCTGCTCGAGGAAAGTCCTCCTGAGGCAGAAGCCAGAGCCAAGCTCACCCTAACCAAAGCCTCTTGGTGTAGGGATGTCTCCGAAAACTTCAGAGTCAATTCCACCACCTCGGACCTGTCTGGGCAGCTATGGGCCCAGGAGGTGTCTGGCTCCAAATGAACCAAAGAACTCAGAGCAAACAACAGATCCGATGATAAAGTTACCTCAGATCATGTTTGCTGCTAGATACATAAAGAAATATAGAGATATAAATATATATGTATATATGTATACATATACACACACACACATAAATATATATATATATATATATATATATATATATATATATATATATATATAAATATATATACATACAAATGATATATATATATATATATAAATATATATACATACAAATGATATATATATATATATATATATACATACACGTGCATATATATGATATATATATATATATATATATATATATGTATATATATATATTTATATATATATATATGTATATATGTATATATATATATATATATATATATATATATATCAGAGAGAGATGTATACCAATAGAAGGTGAGAATAGTTCTGGAGTTCAGCACAGGGAAATAACAATTTAAGTCTACTCACTCCTTCAGGAGTATCAAGATTGGGAGATGGAGGGCAGATTGTTTGAGGAAGAAAGAAAATGGACAACACAGATGGAGCCTTATGGTGAGTACATAACTTTTTTATCTGATGTTGTCAATTTTCATTCTATCTTCAAACCTGTGGAACAGATTCCCCAGCTACTCTATACCCTGGGTGGACTCATAGAAGGATGTTCCTCGGTACCATTGAGCCAAGTGAAGCTCTTCCCCTAGAGACCTGATCAAGTTTGTAATGAGTAATAAAGGTATGGGGCATAGCCCAAGTTGTGGCTTCACATATATTATCCATGGATGTTCTAGACTGGACTACTGATGAAGTCGCCATGGCTCTGGTTGAACCGGTTCGCAAAGGTTTAGATAATTCAAGACCCCATTTCTTGTAATTGTAAGAAATGCAATCTGTGATTCATCTAGCCAATGTTACTTTAGACACTGGATTTCCCAGTCTTATGTCTGAAAAGGAAACAAATAGTTGATCACATTTCCTGATATTTTTTTGTCCTATGAAGGTAAAAACGTAATTGCCTGTGAACATTATTTGAAAATTTTGGGAAGAGCACTGGTAAATTAATGGATTGACTGATATTGTTTTCCGATACTATTTTAGGTAGAAAGGATGGGTTAGTACGTAATGAAACCCTGTCTTTATGAAAGATCAAATATGGTGGTTGAGATGATAAGGCTTGAATCTTTGAAATTCTTCTTGCAGATGTTATGGCTGCTAAAAATATAGTTTTCCAAGAAAGGAACTTGAGATCACATGTAGCTGCTGGTTCAAAGGGGATTGTATAATTTCCTGCAACATCAAATTCAGGTCCCAAGGAAGAGTAGGGTCTTATAAGGGAGTTTAAGTAAAAGAGTTCCCTTTAGAAAAGCTTTACAGAGTTTGTGTGAAGAAACTGAAGACCTTTGATATCCAGTATGAAAACTGGAAATTGCAGCTAGCTGTACTTTTATTGCTGAAGAAGCTGCTCTTTTGTTAAATAATTGGTCTAAGAACTCAAGGATCCTATGAATCAGAGCTGAGAATGGATCCAGGTCATTTTGCTGTGCCCAGTAAACAAATCTCTTCCGTTTACTGGAATATAGTTTGTGTATATGGCTTATGAGAAGCCAAGAGTATGTGACAGACTGGAGAAGAGAGCATAGATTGCCTGGTTATTAATGGAATTGGGGAAGCCAAGCAGCTAGCTTGAGGTTTGGAATGTCTGGGTGAGTCATGCCTGTCAGGCGAGACAGGAGGTCCAGAGTTGGATCTGGAATCCATGGTTGTGTCAGCAAATGACGCCAAAGGAAGAGAAACCAAATCTGTCAAGGCCAGTATGGTGCAATGATGATTACCTTGCTCTTCAACCTGTTCACTTTTTGTAGATATTTGGGGATTAATAGTCAGAGGAAAGGCATAAAGGAGACTGGAGGGGCCAATCATGAAGAACAGAACCCCTCGGGGATTCCCCTTGTGGGGGGAATCAGGGCAAAAAAGCTGCTGCTGCTCTTGTTGTTTAGGGGACAGGCAAAAAGATCACAGCAAGGCTGGCCCCATTTGTGGAATATCCTTTCTGCCACTATCTGATTGAGGAACCACTCGTGAGGCATAAGGATGCACCTGCTTAATTTGTCATTTCCCCGGAATTTGCACTGCAGTAAGAAAACAGTTGTATGAGATTGCCCATTGCCACACTGAGCACTTCTTGACACAAGGGATAAGATTTGGTTCCTCCTTGTTTGTTGATGTACCAGACTACAGACATTGTTTGAAATGCAATTGTACCCAAGAGGACAGCATCCTGGAAGGCCTGCAATGCTAGTAGCACTTTCTCATCTCTAGGACATTTATATGCAAATTGGCCTCTTTTTTGGACCAAGTGCCTTGGACCTTATTCCTCCTAAAAATGCCCTCCCACCCTAGCTGGGAAGCGTCTATGGTCACTATTGGGGGGGGGGGGGTAAACAGACAACCTTGTTGAATCTGATTGGATTGAATCCACCATGAATTCTTTCTTGCAAATGTTGCTGATTCTTATCTGGGCCGATACTGGTTGGTGGAGAATGGACAATTGTCCTGCAAGCAGCCACTGCAATATTTTCGTGTGAAGCCTCACCAGCGGAAAAAGTATTATCACCACAGCCATAAACCCTAGACCCTGAAGAACCAGATGTGTAGAGACCTTTGTATTGCCAATAATCTTTCTGACTTGTGATCTGATAGTTTCTACTTCTGAAGGTGGAAGGGAAGCCATTGTTTCGCTTGTGTTGAGATTTGCCCCAATGAATTCTAAAGATTGGGTGGGTTCTAGAAATGATTTTTCCGTATTTTATATTTATTTGATTATTTGAACATGTTTGGATAACACTGTCTCTAACTTGTAGTAGTTGATGCCTGGTCGGGGTGGATATGAGCCAGTCATCCAAATATGGAAACACCCGGAATCCTTGCAGTCTGAGGTGAGCTGCTACCACTGCCATGCATTTGATGAACACTCTTGGGACTGTGGTGAGACCAAAGGGCAGTGCTCTGAACTGATACTGACTGGCTCCCAGCCAAAAGTGTAGATGCCTTCTGGATTGTTTGCTCATCTTTATGTGGTAATACACATCCTGAAGATCTATAGAGCACATCCAGTTGTCCTTTTCCAAGAACAGAAGAATGGACCGAACTGTGACTATCTAGAATTTGCTGTTTCAAACTGATTTGTTTAATTTGCTGAGATCCAAAATTGGTCTCCAGTCCCGTATCTTTTTTGGTACTAAAAAGAACCTTGAGTGAGTTCTGGATTCTCTCTGGTCTGGGGGTCTTGGATGACTCATTTTCAAGCAGCCTTTGAACTTGAATGGCTGGAGGAAGGGAAAAGTGTATAAAGTATCCTCTGGAAATGATCCTCTGCACTCATGTATCGGATGTTATTTCTAGCCAGACTCTCTGGTGCAGGGACTATCAACCTCAGATTGCCTCCAGAATAGGACAATCAGGCCTCCTTTCAGGAGTGCTAGTAGGGCCTACCAAAGAATGTATCTCTAGACATTTGATTTTCCAAGACTCCTCTGCAGCGAGGGCGGCATCTTCCATTAGAGTCCCCCCCCCCCCCTCTGCCTCTAGGGGGACTGCTCCATGTGTATTTTGAAAAGGCCCTTGTGATTTCTTGCACCACATCTTTCCACTACTTTTCTGGTTCCTGGAGTATGGTCTCTGAGGAGTGGAAAAATGTATGCCCATGGCAGATAGGGTCTTTCCATCTTTCTCACATCTGGACAAGGTAGCTTTTACTTTTAGGCCGAACAAGGAAGTGCCGTCAAAGTGAGCATTGATGAGCAAAGACTTGAAATGCTCAGCAAGTCACATAAGCGCATCCTGGCATGTCTCCTTATGGATATGCCTGGACCTGCTTCTCTATTCATTCCTTCGGCTACATGTGAAATGAGCTTCATGGAAGAGTTAGGTATGGATTGTAGGGTTGACAGCTGAGAAGCAACTGAGGCTTGTACTTCTTCAGACACACTACCTGAAAGGGTATTTGATAGCTCATTTATCAAAACTCTTAGCAATCTCACATGTGAAATGAGCTTCATGGAAGAGTTAGGTATGGATTGTAGGGGTGACAGCTGAGAAGCAACTGAGGCTTGTACTTCTTCAGACACAGTACCTGAAAGGGTATTTGATAGCTCATTTATCAGAACTCTTAGCAATCTCATAAAATTTGAAAGATAATTCAGGGACCTTACAGCAAATGTCACTGAAGCATAAACATGCTTCCCAAATCTATCCATCATCCTGCACTCCTTGTTAGAAAGATGGATAGAAGAAGTTTCTTTGGCCAGTTCTTTCTCAGTGGCTCCTGCCACAACTATGTCATCTAGCAGTAAACCTGTAAACCTTTAGCCAAGAACTGTTTGCCCTCTGGAGCCATAATAATTTTATCTGGTCTCCAGGGAAGGGTTTTGATGGTGTCTGGGGTATTCCATGCTCGCTGAGATTTCAACGCAATGAGCTCACTGGCGGGTGGGGTCACCCAGGAGCTAGTCAGATGGGCACCAAACACCACCAGATACAGAGACTTCTCAGATGAAGGATTGCTGGTCTTCCAGCCACCTCTCTGTTTTAGGATTTCTAATAAGTCTCCAAAGGAGACATCATCTAGAGGTGATCTTGGGGATCTTCACCCTCATCAAAGTCCATGTCTTCATTGATAGATTCCTTAGTGGAGTCCAGGTGTTTCCTCTTACACATCCTCTTCTTAGGAACCTCCTCCATGGGATGTTCCAGAGAGTTATCAGAAGAGATGGGGGAACCCTACTGGGAAGTCTGGGGTTTTGGTGTCTGCTGCCCCTGTGGGAAATCCAGGTGAGATGTTGTGCATAGAGTTGTGAAAGGTGAGGGTTGTGGATCTGTGGGGTTAGGCAGTATCTGGCCTGCACAGGCAGACATGGCTCTGTCCACAGCCTCAAAGGCTGACTGTCTCTGAGAAGGAAAACACCCTGGATCTGAGACAGTATGCATCTTAATCATAGTCCCTTCCCACTTGCAAGACAATCTTTTGGAGGTCAAAGCCAGAGCAGAGTTGTTCTGACCCAAGGCTCCAAGCTGTAGAGACAGCTCCAAAAATCTCAGGGCTGAATCTGTCACCTCAGAACCGACAAGGCCACTACAACACTGAGAGGTCTCTAGCTCTGACTGGGCCACAGAACTCAGAGCAAACATTGGATCCAAGGAAAAGGAGATCCTCAGATCCAACACAGATGACACCTGGTGATTCAGATCCAATGGCTCTGACACTTTGAAAGAAGTCAGAGGAGGAAGAAGTAGAGGGGTAGCCTGATGCATGGAACTCTTCACCCAAAAGGGTAGGAGCCAAAGGAGTCCCTGACATACCTTGCACCCAGAGCATCTTCTTCACTAGTCTCTACATGTCTTCTTCAGTGAGACTCCTGGAAGAGAGAGTTGACATGACTGATGGATGTTTAGGTGTCTCCAGGAAGGGAGATGGGAACCAGGAAGAGAATGAATTAAGAAAGGGTGAATATTGACTCCTAGGAAGGTATATCTGATCCAAAGAGTCCTTCTTACTGGTTTGGAAAGGATCCAAAGTAGTTGGTTCCGATTATTTGAATGTTTTTGCTTTCAGATCTGATGAACTTGTTGGATCCAATGTCTTGGCTTTCCTTGAAGTCAGATCTGATGGAGAAGTTGGCACCAAAACTGGTCTTTTTTTCCTTTCTCCGAGAGTCTAGAGGAAGAGGAAGAAGTAGGGCTCAGTTGATTAGACTTTCCTTTCCTTTTGGTGTAGCTCCAGAAATTGTCTCACCAAAGAAGGACAGTAAAAGACCTTTTAAAATAAGCTTATTTTTGCGTTCAATCAATGCTCTCTGGTTGAATGCATGACAGATAGAGTAGTCCTCCTGCAGGTTAAGGGGGCTGAGGCAACACGCACACATAAGGTATGTGGGTCAATAAAAGGGATCTCTTGACAGCATTTTTTCACATTTTTTGAAGCCAGACAGCTTATTTTTATCAGCCATTACACCAGAAAAAATATATCCCACGAAAGAGAAAAAAGAATAATTCTACTCTTTTTTTTTTTTCTTTTAAGAAAGGAAGAAGAAGAAAACAGGAACCAGAGAAGAATACCAACAACTGTAAAATGAATTACACTGAGAAGTGTAGAAAAAAGATACTAACAATAGTATCATAAGATACTTTTGTACAAAAAAGAAAAAAAGAAAATGTAGTTAAAACAACTAATTTAAACTATTCGCTAAGGTAAGGGATAGAAAGGGAATTAAAAGAACTATTTAAAGGAAATTAGGAAAAAAAATAATATTGAGAATAATATTCAAAATTCATTTAGCTGCCTGAGCGATATTGGAGAACCACATCATCGCAAAGCAGCAAACAAGATCTGAGGTAACTTGAAGGGTGCATTATGGGTAAGGGAAGAGCTTGAGAGCTTTTTGGTTGCCACTAGCTATTGCAACAGCTGAACCGGATCTTAGGATCAGATCCAAACCCCACAGTTTTGAGGATAGAATGAAAACTGACAATATCAGATACAAGTATTTTATGTAAAAAATAAATTTATTGGAATATGTTCAGAAAATACAGTTGTAACAATAACAAATTGTTGATGCAATTACACTTAAACTGCACTTGAACTTGTCTTGAACTATTTCACCTGAGAGGGTTATAGACTGAGGATAAGAAATTGTAGTGGACTTGAAAACTATAATAATCAAATAATACATTTGGTAGGATATATTAAGGTATTTCTTCAAGAAATTTCTTCATGTCTATTTAGTGGAAGGCAACAAATGTTAATTGCTTCAGTGATCACAGTTAGTTACTCCCACTGTCTTCACCTTCCATCTGTGAGCTTTACAATCCCACACTAACACTTCTCCAAGGATTTTGTTTGTCAGCCATTAAGTAGAGAGAGGAGAGGAGAAAATAATTAGAGCAGTTATAGTGAGTGCTTAAATTAAAAAATATATATATATTTTTTTTTTGGATTCAAAGATGGCTGCTGTTCTGTAAACACTGCTGAACTGCAGCTCTACATTTAACCTGAGGAAATCAAAACCCTGAGTGGATACTATAAAGTTTTTAAAAGCAAAAATTCGATAAACTTATTCTAACTACACTTATTTATCCTGGATTGAGAAGAAAAAATGTAAAAAAGGAATATATTTCACTGGATTACAACAGATTAGCTAGCTCTGCAGAGAGGAATACACAAAGGAACCGTGTGCTTTTTATATTGCAACTTTTTGTGTTCCAATAAGATGTCAAAAGAAGACAAAAGCATGGATATAACTACGACTAAAACAAAATTATCGGAATTGCAATCACCAGAAAAAGATGTGACTACTAAACGACAAAAAATTACTAAAGCACAGGAACAACAGAAACTAGGGACTAAAACTAAAGCTGATCAAGCTTTAAATATGGAGGATATCAAAACTGCACTTCTGCCTATACAAGAAGCTTTAAAAGAACTGACTTGTCAAATACAATCATTTGGAATTTCATGTACTCAGTTGCTGGAAAGAATGGATAAGACGGAGGCTCGAATTACTGATACTGAGGACAAATTAGTTTTACTGGAAAAAAAAAACTAATCTGCATGATGTGGATATACAGGCTATACAAAGTAAGCTTACAGACCTAAAAGCAAGATCCAGGAGAAACAATATCATTGTCAGAGGGATTCCTGAATCCATTCAGTATAATGAACTAATTCCATCCATACTACAAATATTTGCAGTGCTTTTAAATGATTCTGATAGTGTGAAACAAATCATCGTGGAAAGAGCCCACAGAGCTTTGAGAGAGGTACAACCTTCTAATTTTCCTAGAACTGTGTATGTTAAACTGCTTAATTATCAAGATATAAATAGAATACTTATTACTGCAAAACAAGGTGGAGGCTATATTATGTGGAAAAACAATAAAATATCTCTGACACAGGATTTACCTATACAGATCAGACAGGCTAGACAGTCTCTGTCTCCTTACTGCAAATTTCTTTATTGACAAACAAATTAAGTTTCAAATTAAATATCCTAATATGCTTATATTTACAGTGGATGGGGTTAAACATTCTGTTTCCATCAAAAATGAGGCAAGAAATCTGTTTCTTAAAATTTTCAAGGCTTTACCTGCATCAGAGACTTGAATTGAACTTTTGCTGGGACTGGCATTTTGATGAGGCTAAATTCATTGTTTACTGTGCTTCGAGGACTGGGTAATCCTTTATTTGCATTTGTGAAGCTTTAGGCCTTTTCCTGAGTAATAAAACTGTTTGCTTTTCCTTATCTTGATCTCCTGCACTTGTTTCCTGACATTTTATGTCTTCTAAGATCTGTTTTTGACAAGGAGGAAGACAGGAAGTGCTTAAAATGCTGTCAAGGGTGCAGATTTCATTGTGGCACTTCCGGGAGTCCGTCTGCAAAAGCGGTCCCCCATCGCGAGCATTTCACAGGACTTCCTGGTTTGGAAAACTGAAGAGAACTGTTTTAAACACTCTCTTGTTTATTTAACATTAAATAACACTGTTCTATAGTAATTTAAGCACATAGGAAATTGTTAGGAACTTCATTTATTAACTTTTAGTCAACATTTTGTAGTTATATTATTTAGAGAGGGTGCAGGGATTTAGCAATGTTTATTTAACCTGTCAGCATAGTTTTTAATGTTTTGTGTTATTTTTATTATTTTATTTAGTTAGAAGCTTGCTTTATTATGAAACTAGTATAAGGTGAACGTATAACAAAGGATATTAATAATTTGCTGTCTATTTGCTTTAATATAGGGTTATATATTAGTATGTTTTTTTTCTCTCTTTTTTAATGCATGTGGTTTATGTATAGATAGCTAATCCAACCACTAAAAGTGCATTATTTTTTTTTACTTTATTCTTTTTACATGTACTGTACTGTTACATTTTTAATTTGATTTCTTTAAATAGTAATTAACCAAAGAGATGTAGTTTATGGCAGTGTTTGTTAGGGAATGTTTAGTTTAGGCTTTGTCGTAGTGAAGTTAGGTTTTATAGGTCTTAATTGTGATACATGTGTGAAATTTTACATTGTGGTGTTTTATATCTGCTTTTTCTTTTAAACCCTTTGTCATTCTATATTATACAGGACCTATACATCTCCTAGTCCGGGGTTAGAGTGGGTATGCACTGGTTGAGGACGGGATATAAGGATTGCTTCCAGATTATGTATGGTTTTGAATTTACTGTTTTTTGTTTTTTCTATGCTCTCTCTCCAAAACTTTCATTTTACAGTGAATCTTTGAAATGTGGGAAGTAGATTCATGGAACGTTAAAGGGCTCCAGAGCTTGAAGAAGAGGAAACTGATGTTACATGTATTGTTACAGGCTAAGGCGTGGTTTATCCTACTCCAAGAAAAGCATTTAATGAATGATCAATGGGGTGATGTTAAAAAAAAGAAATGGATTAGAGAAGTAGTAGTATCTGAAGGTAAGTCAAATAGTGCTGGGGTAGCCATAATTATTAAAGATCAATACAAGGAAAATATATTAGATTCTAATACACATAAAATGGATGGTGGTGCTATGTTATTCTTTTGTCTACCTTATTTGATAAACCTATTTTACTTTTAAATATATATGCTCCCTGTAATGATCAACGATTATTCATAGCATCACTATATTCAATTTTAACACAATTTGATAGATATTATGTAATTGTTGGAGGTGATTGGAATACCTACCAGAATCCGAAGTTGGATAGATCTTGTCCACAAAGAGCATTTAACAGGCATGCTGTATTAGCACTGAATGATCTTAAAGAAGACTTTCAATTATATGATCCATTTCACTATCTGAATAACGATAATAGTACAAGCAATTTTACCTTTTATTCCCCATGTCACAAAATGTGGTCCAGAATTGATTTCTTCCTCATATCAAGAGTATTGATCAATCTAGAACCTATAGTTATTGTACATGCCCGTTATATATCAGACCATTCTAAAATTTCGTTAAGTTTTACTAAGGAGGTAAAGGATACTTTGAGACAAAGAGGTTATAATTGGTCTCTTAATCCAAATTTATTGAATAAGGAGGATATAATACTGGAAATTACAAAGTACCTGAAAGACTTATTGATTGGTTTAGGGAAACAACAATTTGCCCCAGATATTGAATGGGCAACAGTTAAAGCTCAAATAAGAGGGATACTTTTGCAAAAAGCATCTTATTATAAAAAGATATTAAACAAAGATATTCAAACTTTAGAAATAAAAATTAAATTACGTGATCAAGAACTGATTAGGGATTTTTGTGAGCAAACAGAGAAGGAACTGATTAAATGTCAAAACGATCTCTTTTTACTTCAGAATAGTAGATTAACATTTCAAGAATACAAGACGTTAGTGAGGTATGCCAATCATGTTCAAACACCATCAAGAGCGTTAGCTAGGATCATTAATCAAACGAAACCAACCGTGCAGATTTCGGAAATACAATTTAATAATAAAATATATTCTAAAACTGAGGATGTTCTTAATATCTTTGAGAAAATATACACTAATATTTATGCTGGACAAAAGGATATGACCCCTAACAGGAATTATGAACAATTTCTACATTCAATTAAGTTTCCAACAATAGGAAAGGACATTCAAAATGACTTGGTTAAACCGATATCTGAAGAAGAAATAGTATATGTAATTCAGCATATGAAATCACATAAATCACCAGGTCCTGATGGCTTGACAATGGAATTTTATAAAAAGTTTGCAGATATTGTCGGTAAGATACTTTCAGTTGTGTTTAACTACATAATTAGGAATAAAATTAATGATCCACATCTTAACGCCTCAAAAACTATTTTTATACATAAAGCCAATTCAGATCCTCAAAATCCGGATAATTATAGACCGATATCATTGATAAATGTAGACATGAAAATTCTAACCTCTATTATAGCATCGACTGAAGAGAATCATGATTCATATCATTTCCAAAGAACAGACTGGTTTTATGGCAGGTAGACAAACCAGTGATAATACACTCACATTACATACTATGTTAGAGCATGCTAAGCAAAATAATTTAAATATTTATGCCCTTATAATTGATGCCCAGAAAGCCTTTGATAGGGTTGATACAAATTTCTTGTTTGATCTTTTACCGTATTTTAATATATCACATGAGTTTGTCCAAATGTTACAAATATTATATAGTAATCCCTATACTACATTGTATATTAATAAAAACTTCTCTAAAAGAATACAGATTAAGAATGGAACACGCCAGGGTTGCCCTTTGTCCCCTTTATTATTTAATATCTATCTTGAACCATTGTTTTTATATATTAAACAAAATGTTTATCATAATGTCCCAATAATTTATAGAACTAAAATATTAATGGCAGCTTTTGCTGATGATCTTAGCATTTATTGTGCATCTCCATTATCAGATACTGAAAAATTATTGAAGGCTGTTAATGAGTTCTCAAAAGTCTCTAATTATAAAATTAACTTGAAAAAACAATATCTTCCCTTTAAAGACACCTAAACCCTTTTCGTTATTGCCCTTAGTGGGACAGGTATCATTTAAAGAAAATATTAAATATCTAGGTACTGAGTTCTCTACAGATAATAAAGACTTTTACAATAATAATATTAAAGCAATTTGGGAACAAATAATTTCGGATTTTGGGAGATGGAAAAATTTACGACTGCCAATGTTAGCAAAAGTTTCAATTATCAAAATGAACATATTACCACGATTATTGTATATTTTTAGGTCAGCCAATTTATTACTTTCGAAGACGTTTTTTAAAAAGATTCATAAAGATTGGCTAAATTCATTTGGGAACCAAAGAAAACCAGGATATCTTATGATAAATTAATGACCCCAAAATATAGAGGAGGACTGGGATTACCTAATTTTGAAATGTATTATTTAATTGTAAATTCTAATAGAATTTTAAGAATTGCCAATTATGATATAAATAATACTAAGTGGACACCACTTTGGGTAGTTCTGAATTATAAATATATTCTAAAGTTAAATATCAATCCTAAAGCAATACTTTTTTTAGGTAAGAATACGTTGAAATGCTATGGGATTATTGAACACATCAAAACGAACATATTTTCTTTACATAACTTATTTCATTCATTAGATTTGGTTCAACATATGATGTTTTTTCAACCCTTTCATAAGAATCCTAATTTAAAATTGAATAATCAACTAATTGATCTCAACAAGTTTCCATTGATAGTTAATCTAACTTTGATTGATATATATAAACATCTTGACAGTTCGGCCAACCAAATAAGACAAGAACTTAACTTACCTAAAAAGTATCTGGTTATTCTGAGACAAGTTAGAGAACTCACTATAAGCTATTTTAAAAGTTTTAAACCGGAAGAAGAGGCTATTAATAGATGCTCTTTGTTGTGGCAAGCTCTCCAACAGGATCTTAAATATATCACGACAGCAAATCAATTAATTAAAGAATTTCAATTTCATGATAAAATTTTGTTATCAAACTACTGGGAAGAGAAAATTTTACTGACAGATAGAAGTAATATGTTAAAAGCAATTGACTTGACCATCAAATCTACTTCTCTTCAAAAATTAATATATACCCAGTTGATGATTTGGAACAATGCATATTATACACGCCTTACCCTGCATAAATTTAATCCCATAAATTCACCAACTTGTCCATATTGTAAGAATCAACCAGCTGATCTTCTTCATATGTTCTGGAGTTGTAAATGTATTTTCAAACTTTGGAATTCCCTTAAGAGTCAACTTCAGAAGGTGGGTTACCAAAGTACAACGTTATCATGGAAATTTATGATTCTGCATATTCCCCCGAAAGAGATCCCTAAATCACAAATTATTATATATATTAATATTTTTCTATTAATGAAGCTTTATATAGCTTCAAATTGGTTAGACCCATCTAAAACTTCATGGCAGAACTTTAGAGTTCTAGCAACAAAACATATATTGGCTCATAAATTACTATTAAACCCACAAAATAAAAATGTTAATAATCCAAAAATTTGGGAACAGATTTTTAATATTATACTAGCATAGTATTTTCAACTTGGAAATATTAATAATTATTTATGTGTGTGGAGAGAATTTAGTAATCAATTGTCTATTACTTGCATTTACTCTTATGCTTTTTTATATTTAAATGTATTACATGGAAGCATTCTTGTAAATATTGTATATAGAGTGTGGTTATTAGTGATATTAGTTAATGTTTGATTTGTGAATATATGTTATTTTTGATCTTACTTGTGTTTGAAAATAATATAACAATAAAGATTTATTATGGAAAAAATATATATATATTTTTTTTCATTTTTCATTTTGATACGCATTCTGTACATTTACCACTGCAAAAAGTTTTTTCTGCACTATTCATTAATTTATATTTATTTTGATTAATTTCCATTACATTGTATTTTACACTATTTTTAATTTCCTTTGTATTATATGTATATGCTACTTTCAGATGTTACCTCTATGTATGTAACATTTTTGTCTTAGATCAGTTGTTTTTTTCTGATTATATCTTTAATGCACATTTGCCTTCTGGTCCCAAGTCATGGATGAAAAGGCTCATCGGATCAATTCAATTACCCATTTATCAAATGTTAAATAAATAAATGCAGCCTAATTCATTTATTAATTAATGAATTTATTTTATTTACATTTGTTTACTGGGCAGTGTCTGGCTGGGCCAGTGACCAGTTTTTAGTAGAGACCTGGGGAAAAAGCTCCAAGACAAGTATAAGACAATTACTTAGTGATGATTGAAGTTAATCACATTACATACATGATAGTGGAGGTTGATTTTCAATGAGTGTAAAATATAAGATGATAAGACCGTTACATACATGGTAGTAGAAAAATACATTTTGATTGAGAAATATAATCATTTTCATAATTTGTTTATGACTTTGGAATCAAGGCTATTAGGGACACATTGCATGTGAAAAGTAACTATGATAATGATGTCATCATGCTCATTTGTATGTTATTAGAGATAATATTTCAGAATAGTGTTTTTACTTTTCATAATGACATCTATTTGTAGAAATGGGATGTTGGCATGGGCACCCCATGTGCAAATTCTTATGCAAATTTAGTATTGGGAGGAAATGTATGTCCATAAGAATAATTTGTATTGTAAGCACATCAAGTTTTATCGTCATTTCACTGATGACATTTTTCTCTTGTGGGATGGTAGTGAACACTATTACAACAGTTTTTATTTTATTTAGAGACTACTACTGATTTTTTAAGGTTCACTATGACAGCCTCACATTCCTAAGTTGACTTTTTGGATGTTTGTCTGTATATCAGGCCATTAGGTATTAGTAATACTGAACTACATAGGAAGGCATGTTGAAAAAATAGTCTGTTATCTCGTGGAAGCATGCATCCTAGACATGTGTTCCCGGATATCATCAAAGGTCAGTTTATATAAGCCTCTACATTATGTATGTTAGATGACAGCTATACTCGAATTATGGGGTCACACTGCACAATTTTTGGCTAGAGGCTATAAGTGAGGTGATAGACAACAGATGCAAAACAGCAGACTATTATTCAGGTGGTTATAGAGATGAATTTGCTACAGGTCATGCTAACATGGCCTCCTCTTACCAAGGTTTGAGGTTCTTTACTAAATTTACTAATGATGTGGACTTTATACGTAGTATTATATGTAAGAATTGGAAAATTTTGACTACTGATGCTAAAACAGCTGAGCTAGTAGGTTCTACACCCAGGTTTGGTTTTAAAAGATGCAGTAATTTAAAAGATTTGCTTTGTAATCAAGGTAACTTACAACTGAGTTATGACAAGTGAGCAGGTACATTTCCTGGTCACAGGTGCAAAGCTTGCACTATTATCTCGAAACAACAGGTTTTTAAACAACCTAGTTTTGATTTTGTTTTCAAACCAAAATGTTATATAGATTGCCAGACATCACATGTGGTTTATTTAGCAACCTGTGATGCATGTACTTGTTTTTATGTCAGAAAGACAGTAAAGAAATTTAAAGAAAGGATATTACTTCACATGTATGATATTAAGCTCATTGACATGATTAATGCATTAGCCAAGCATATCAGTGAAAACCATGACCATAAATTCTCTTTATAGCTTTACAGTATTTAAAGGAAAATAACAGTGGGGATGATTTGAATAACCAAGTAGAGCAAATAGAATTAAAATGGATATTTAAGTTATAAGTCGACAAATATCCAGGGATTAATGCTAGTTGTTGTTGTTGTGTCTTTCGGCTTTTCCCGGTTAGGGGTCGCCACAGTGGAAGTCCGGTCCGCTAATGACTGGCAGTTGATTTTTATGTGCTGAGTTGCCAGCCCTGATGCACAACCTTCAACGAAGGTACGCCCATTCATGCATGTCTCCACGCAGAAGATGCTCTAGCTGAGAATCAAACCGGACAGCATCTTACTGTGAGACAACAACGCTACCGCAGCACCACCACCACGGACTATTTGTTTAAAACCTGCCCCGAGGGGGTGGAAATTGAACTGCTGATGTTATTGGCTGACAATCTGATTTATTTTTATTTTATTTATTTTACATTTGTTAACCGGGAAAGTCCGACTGAATACAGGTCCATTTTCAGCGGAGGCCCTGGGAGAAAAACTCCAAACATACATAGCAAGTATAAATACAGTGAAATTATTATAGTGAATTATCACAAAATCGACATTTGTTTAACAATATATACACACAAGTTCACGATTTTCTCAAATACACACAGAAAATAGTTGGAAATTATTAGCTGACTAGTAAATAGTTAGAGATTACATCTCATAAGGAAAAAACACATACATTTATAGCGGTTAACATACATGGTTAAAACAAGATATCATCCTTACTTTAAATCTTTCTAATAGGCGAGAGACATACAAAATGCTAAACAGTTAGAGGATCAGAGTATCATACCTGTAATAAGGTTATCATTTATAGTAGATGTTTGAGTGGGGGTTAGTCAGGGTTTGTACAGGGACAAAGCCAATGCATTTTTAGGTGTTTCTTAAGGGATATTTTTAATTGGGATGAGGAGGGAACTGTAGTAAGTTCTGCAAGAAGTTCCAGATTTTACCAGCAGAGTTGGAGAATAGTGATTCACCAGCTGAATTGTTGGCTTTAACAGTTTGTACTAGCATTCTGTTGGAAGAGCAGACGGCTTTTAGGTTACTGTAGGGGGTGATAATATTTTTCAGTATGAGTGTATTGTCTGTTTGGTAAATAATTTTGTGAACAACTATAAGTTGGTTATATGGAAGTTGATAGGGTAGTTCTAGCCAGTCTAAGGATTTAAGGTTTTGACAGTGATGGGTTCTATAAGGTGATCCTGTGGCAAATCTGGCAATATTATTGTAGCAGCTAGTAAATTTATTGAGGTCTGCTTTGCTTAGGTTTACGAAAATGGGTGAGGCATAAAGAAGGGTTGATAGCAAATGTGTACAGGCAATAACAGTCCTAGCAGATGGGGACAGGAATTGTTTAATCTTGTATAAAGAGTATAGTTTCTTATTAACTGTTTTAATAGTTTTGTCTATGTGTGCATCAAACTTAAGGTTGCTGTCGATGATTATTCCCAGTAGTTTAGTACAAGGTTCTGGGGAAATTATGGTGCCATTGTTAGATGTTATGGTGAGAGGTGGTAAGGGAACCTTGCGGGTGGGGGAGAAGAGTAGCAGTTTGGTTCTATTTGGGTTTAATAGTAGACGGCGAAGAATGAGCCAGTTCTCTACTTTGTTGATAGTGGTTTGGGATAAAGATTGTAAGTCTGTGGGGGGAGGCGGCAGTGTAGATTAGGGTGGAGTCATCTGCATACTGAATACATGCTGCATCTGGGATGACTTTGTGCAGGTCATTAATGAAGATGGAGAATAGGAAGGGAACTAATATAGATCCCTGGGAGAATCCAAGGGTGACTGGTAAAAGGGAAGATAGGTTATCTTTCCATAGTATAGCTTGTTGTCTGCCACTTAGATAAGAATGAAACCAGCTAATTGCTAGGTTATCTATAGAGAGTGATTTTAATGTCTCTAAGAGTAACTGGTGATTTACCATATCAAATGCCTTGGGATAGGTCAAGCAAGAGGGCTGAAGAGAGCTTGTTGTCATTACAGTTTTGATTTATTGTGTAAGAGAAGGAGAGAAGGGCTGAGGTTGTACTATGGCAAGGTCTAAATCCATGCTGGGAGGGGACTAGGAGAGTGTTCTGATTAAGATAGGCTAGAAATTGCTTATGGATACATTTTTCCATTATCTTAGCCAAGGGTGACAGGATGGCTATAGGCCTGTAATTTGAGAATTCAGTGAAATTTCCCCCTTTATGAAGAGGAATAATGTGGGAGATTTTCCAGATGAAGGGGATGTAAGCTTTGAGAATAGTCCTATTAATTAAGATTGAAATGGGGTATGCTATTTCATTAGCGGCTTTTTGGAGATACTCTGCGGGTAGTAGGTCTGCTGAAAGGGTGGTGGGTTTCACTTTCTTAAGTAGGGACTTAATAAAAGATGTTGGTACTGGATCAAACTTGAAGGGGGTGTTATTATAGGGTGCGGGACTGGTGGTACTTGGGATATTGGGAGATAGTTTGTTGGCAAGAGATTGCTCAGTTTCTGTAAGGAGGTTTTTGGAGGGTAGTCAAGGGAGTAGGGGTAGATGATTGACCTGGATGGAGAAGTTTATTTATGCCTGACCAGAATTTTTGTGGCTGATTTTGGTGCTTTTGTTGCAGATTACAGTAGTAGCTTTTTTGTCTAGCATAATGGACTTCTTTGTATCATTTCCTCAACTGTTTATATATGAGCTGGTCTTTTGGGGATTTAGTGGTTCTCCAGGAGCTCCACGCTTTGTTTCTGCTAATACTTTTTTGTCTTGTATCATTGGTCAGCCATGGTGGGACTTTACTATTGGTTCTGATAGTACGTTTGGGAGCATGGTTATCTAGGATAGCAAGAAATTTAGAGTTAAAGTACGAGACTGCTTCATCTAGTAGAAGTAGTTTTAGGTCGGTCCAGTCACATGAGTTAAGTTCATTTTGGAATTTAGTCTGAATAAAGTTCTTATTACTCCTAATGGTTTTGAAGGTAGATTGTTGAGGGATGTCATTTGTTTTCCTGATTATATAGGTCAGGAAGTGATCACTGATGTCCTCGGGTATGGTGCCGGCTTTCTATATATGGGGTTGGTTGTTTATTAATATCCAGTCTAGGATACCTTCCTTATTGTTAGGCTTATTGATTGTGGTCGGGGAAGATATGATCTGGGAGAAGGGATTAGTTTTATGATTGGTGTACTTTGTTTTAAAAGCATGTTGCTCTGGCTTTATGAATGGATCTGCAGAAGCATATAATATGCAAAAGCGCTTATCTGTTGGTTTGTTTTACTTGTGTTTTATTAACGTTTATGCTAACAGCCGTAGTGGCCTTGCTGGTTCTCTCTGTGAGAAATATAATCAAGTTGCATACATGATAGTGGAAGATACTCTTTAGACCACAGAAAAAAATTGCAGGATAAGTAATGTTTTTTTCTTTTTTTTAGAGAACACGTAGGAATATAATATAAAGTAAGATATCACAGAGTGTTAGAACAACATAAGAAAGGGGGTTATGCAAAGTAAGTTATTGGATCAGTCAGGTTTTTTTTTGGGGGGGGGTCAACCTGGATGGGTGCAGGAGCATAACCAATGGTTTGAAAAGTGTTCTTTAAGTAGTAATTTGAATTTGTGATTATCGGGGTTGCTAAGTATTTGCTGGGGGAGCAGGTTCCAGGATTTGGATATTTTATTAGAATAAAGACTGTCACCATAGTAATTTTTGGACTTATTTACTTTTCAGACTGGTTTGTTTGATGATGCTAGTTTTTGTGGAAACATTACACATTTATTATACCAGTGTGGAGAAAGAGGTAATTCAAAATCTACATGTAAACACAACTACAGAAAAAGTGAAATTCAAAGCCATGTTTGGTTTAACTGTAATTTTAAAGAGGGTGAAATTAGAGAAAGACATTGAGGTAATAAATCTGATGTAATAAGTAACAAAAAAGTGAATCAGGAATGCTTATGGGAAATTATATAAGTGATGAGATGATGAGTCTATTAAACCTTCAGTGTAAACAAAGGAAATTAAATGCAGAAGGGAGGGAGCGTATTGACTGCATTAGCAGCTTAGTACCAAAGATGAGCAAAAAGTGTCCATAGCTAAGTGGGTTAGTCTTAGAAATGTTTAGAAAAAATAAAAAACATAAATAAAACATGATGCACAACTTTAAAGTATGTTGTTTGCATGTTAACTGCACTAAGTTTCAGTTAAAAAGAGTTTTTAAAGTAAAGCAGATATAGGCAAATGGACATCATAGTTTAGGTCTGTTAGATGTTAAGACAACCCAAAAAGTGTAAGTAAAAGAGACAAAAACTATGGTACAACAGAAAATAATATGGTTACATGAAGAGCAAGCATGTCCATGAGTTATAGTGGTAATAACCAGAAAAAAATTAAATAATTATTCATACTAGATGTACTATAATTTACATTTTCATTGAAGGGAAAGTCATAAGATTAATACATAGTTTTCCATATGAGAGGACATGGTTATTAGAAATTAAAAGCATTTTTGTTAGTTAATATCACTATAACTAGGATGTGAATTTTTTTCTTATTTAATGCATTTTGCCCCCATAGTTACCAAGCCTTTCCAGTTGGACTTGGACTCATCATTCAAAACCATTCAGACACCACCATTCAGGCAGCCATGAGGGTTGCTTGTGTTCTCACTGGTAACCCAACAATGACAACATTAATTTTGTTTTGTTTTATGGCTTAATTCTTCCTCTCCAAGTAATGTAGCATTAGACCTAAATAACTGCAGGAACTACTGCACCTTCCTATTCAACTGCACACTTCTGTATAGTTTGCTGATAAGGGCTACTCTCACTTGGTGGCTTCATGAGGTACACACACACCTACAGGACACATGCTGTATCCTTTCTCTAAAGAACTGGCTACAGGCTGTGGCTGGCTCTACCCCCATCCCGCAGGATAGGCAAGCCCATTCCCTGACACATCAAGTGCTCAAGCCGTTATTCAAACTTGGGTCACTTGAGCTGTAGTCAGGGTTTTATTTCTGTATGTCTCTGGGCTGGCTTGAATGGGCAGTTTTAATATGAATTTAAGAAAAAGGGAAACAAAAAGATTTGTCTGATTTTAAGGAATGGATATATATTATAGGTTAGTAAACTTGTGCTTAGAAAAAAAAAACTGTACATACAAGTAACTTGAAGGAAAAACTGTAGAGCTGAACTGTATGTTTAGATGTGATTTTATCACTCACATACTGAAAAAGAGAAAGGCTTTACAAAGAAAATAAAAGGGAAGAATACATAGAAAGTAAAATATTTTATATAGAGGCAGGAATTCACAATTAAATACAGAAGAAAATGCATCCATTATTAAATGAGAAAATAAGAAATGCTGAAACTTGTGTAAGTAGTTTGATAGATTCACAAGGGATTTTACAACATTCTCAGGAGCAAATAATGCAAATAAATGAATAC
Organism: Protopterus annectens; assembly: GCF_019279795.1. Taxonomy (NCBI): domain Eukaryota; kingdom Metazoa; phylum Chordata; order Ceratodontiformes; family Protopteridae; genus Protopterus; species Protopterus annectens. Next base: position 38,924,533 of record NC_056728.1, on the reverse strand, counting down.
ATGCAGCAAATATATGGGAAAGATATAAGTGTTATGTACAGTACTACAGAATGCAAGTCAAGGGTTTTGATGGAAGAAGAAAAGAAAGTAGTACAAAGAAAAGGTACTTTAGGTGATTTAATGGGATTGGAGGAAACTACTGCAAATCATAATCAGAAGAGCAGGAATGACATTTTATAAAAGTGATAAATTAATAGTATAGTGTAAGAATGAGAGAAACACGTGGTCTGAAAAGTACTGTAATATATACTTAGAAAAATAAATGTTTGGAGTTAGGCTTAAGAATGTCAAAAAACAATGAATAACACTGAGAGAAATATTAGATATGATTCAAACAGAAGATAAAGAAAAGAAAGTGGTGATATTCAAAAGGTTTAGAAACCATCAATCATGATGGGTTATGGATTCATTTAGACGTAAATTTGGAGAGAATTTCAGAAAATGCATGAAATGCTTACATACAGACATCAGAATTGTTCATGTTCAATGGTTATTTTGGTGAAGAAATCTAAAGGAAGTGTCATCTGTAGTAAGGGTGTACCCTACGTGGACAGTTATTTGCATCATTAATCTATGGGGTGGTTATATAGATAAAGCACACAATCATTGAGAATGATGTAATATAATAAAGGATGGAAACATTCTGGTGAGATATATTATGCAGATGTTACAGTTCCGACAACTAAGAATAGCATTTCGACAAAAAGGGGATTCTGGTTTTACACAAGAATCTTAGGAAGGCTGGGTCACCATTAAATAATAAAAAAAATGAAATAAATGTTATGGAGATGTGTGCAGGATATTGGGATTATACTTCTATGAAAAGGAGACTGAAGTTCTGGGTATGAGTTTGGATCAAAAGAATATAGTTAGAAAGGATGGCTACAGAGGGTGGAGAAAGCAAATGCGATTTTGAAAAAGAGGAAGATATTTAAAGTTCCGTTTTCAAAGAAAGTGTATTTATTTAATATTCCATAGGTTCATAGGTAAGTACTAGGCTAGCTGCCCTTGTGGACCATTATAAGCCTAGCGAATTTTCCTTCCACAGGTGAGAATCAAACCCTGTATCTTGTATTTGTAAGTTAAACGCCTTAGCTATTACATCAACCCCCATCCCCATTCATGCAGCCTTTTACTTTGGGTGTCAATTACTGGGTGTTGTATACAGACTTCAAGTAGAAACAGAGACAAAAATTATTTTGGAATTATTATTATCTCTTTTCTGGGGTCCCCATTTAAACTTGGTTAAAAAAGGATGCATACAATTACTATAAAGAAGAGTATCTGAAGTTAATGAAGTTAATAAACCCTGTGGTATTTTTCATGAAGTACATACATGATTCTTTATTAAGGAAATAACTACAACAGAAATATAATGATTTTTGGGGGATACTATGACACAAGAAAAGAAGAAAATACTTGAGACTTACTGTTGTGAATGTGGGAGGAAAACAAGGGAAAGGAGGATTAAAATAAATAGTTAACAAAGGCAGATTCATAGGTTCATAGGTTGGTACTAGGCTATCGGCCCTAGGGCTTATACAAGCCTAGCCATAACAATTCCCTGGCTATTTCTTCCCACAGTATTTACTTCCCTGGACCCCTGTCTAGCAGGGTGACTGATGTTATCCCCGGGGTGAATTTCCTATCTCTCATCCAATCATCAAGGTTCCTTTTGAAGAGGGCCAAAGAGGCACTCTGCTTGACATGTATGGGCAGTCTGTTCCTGAGTCTGAGGAGTCTCTGGGTCAGGAACCTATCCCTCCAGCATGTTTTGTTCATTGTGATGACAATGTTTAGATCCCTGCAGTGTGTGTCTCTGAGGGATTGGGATTTCTTTAAGTGTGGCATGTCCAACAGCTCTGGGTTTGACATGGCCCTGTATGTTAAGCAGAGATCGCCTCTGAGTAGACGATATGCGACAGAGTATAGGTGGATTTTTTTTAGATGGGCTGCATAGGGCATCTGCTTTAGGCCTGTGATTCTTTTAGTGCGGTATTTCTGCGGCCTTTCCAGTTGTTGCAGATGTCTTAAGCAGTACATAACAAATGGGGCATTGTATCCTATAATGGGTCTAATGAGGGATGAGTACAGTGGGACAATGACCTCCTTTTTTCCTGGATGAAAAGCCCTTAGTGATGAGGTCTGCCACATAGAAGGATTTCCTGACTGTTGTGGCGATGTGGTTATCTAAGGTGAGACCACTGTACACCTGTGTCCCTAAGTCTCTTATCACACTTTTGGTGTTAATATACTGCCACCTATGTGGTAATTCATGGGTACATTTTTTTTCCAAAGGGGATAACTATACATTTCTTGGCATTAAGCTTGAGCCCATGGCTCTGGCACCAAGCATCTGTTTCTGTAAGGCCCTTTTGTAGAATATCCACATCATTTGGGGATTCAATAATGGCTCCCAGTTTGCAGTCATCTGCAAACTTTGTTAGCAAGCGTCCCTTAGTGTTGGCCTATACTTCAGTAGATGCCAAACAAGAGCGGTCCCAGGACTGAACCCTGAGGTACTCCACTTGTCACTTGTCTGGAGCTAGATTTGGAGTCAGCTACTTTTACAGTGTGGGTTCTGTCAGTAAGCCAGTTGGCAACCCATTGAGTGACATAGGGATTTATGCCCAGCTTAGTAAGTTTATCAGTGATTCCAGGAAAGGAATGGTGTCGAAGTCCTTGGTGAGGTCCAGATAGGCTGTGTGGACCACCTTACTCTTGTCCACGGCTCTGGAGACTGATCAATATTACATGACACGACACAGAATGTACCAGTATCACTCTTCCCAACATTACTACTCAGAGTTTACTGACAAAAAGACCAATGAAGCTGTTAAGGAGGAAGATCAAGAGACTGAATCAGAGTAAACATGCTATGCCAGATCCTACACCAATGGTATAAAATGATAAAGCCCCAACTAAAGCCCAGGTGATCTGAGTCTGACTCGCAGCTCGGATGCTTGACAGCACAGGCAGCAAAGATGGGTATGCTCATCCTAGGAGGGAGAAATAGTGCTTCCCGCCTGATGAACCCCACTGTTCCAATGACAGCATACTGGTTGAAGAGTGGAGACTCATTATGATATTGGTAGCCAATGTAGGGAATATGTGGACATGGCCATCAAAGTTTGTGATCTTGTTGGCCCACATGAAAAGGTTGCATAAACAAAGGGCAAAGGTGGGACTTATGGTGATGCAAGTGCTCATGTCACTCCCAAGCTAAGGTCATGCCACAAATGAAAATACCGTCATTACCAGGACATCAGCAGGTACACAAAACACCCTCATGGCTGACTATGCTGCCCTCTATTGTAGATAAAGTATAATGTCTGATCAAAGAGGGACTTGATGGGGTCAAAAACAAGACAAAAATACTGTGTCTGTGAAGATAATGCAGAAGTCTGAAACAGAAAGTGCAGAAATTCAGTCTAAGCAAGAAAAGCACGGACTGGAGAATTTAGAGTAAGCAAAAAAAAAGAAGTTATGTACTCACCATAACATTCCATGTGTTGTCCATTTTCATTCTTCCTCAACGTACAGGTCCAGATCTGATCCCTCGGATCTGACTCAGCCATTGCTAAAGCTTGTGGCAACCAAAAAGCTCTTGAGCATCTCCCTTACCCACAATGCACCAACCCCAAGTACCTCAGATCATGTTTGCTGACTTAGCAGAAAGAAATATTAGCATTCATATAGTGAAGAGACTATATCTGGAGCTCAATACCAGTGAAGTGACATCCCCTAACCACTAACTCTTCCAACAGTTCTTAAAGGATGGGGAGTGGAGGGTAGGGAGTTGAGGAAGAATGAAAATGGACAACACAGATGGAGCATTACGGTGAGTACATAACTTCTTTATCTGATGTTGTCAATTTTCATTTTGTCCTCAGCTTATGGGACAGAGTCCCCATCTACCTAAAATCCCAGATGGACTCAAGGAAGGATGTTTCTGAGCACCACTGACCCAAATGATGCTATACTTCTAGAGATCAGATCCAATTTTTAATGAGTATTAAAAGTAGCCCAAGCTGCTGCTGCACAAATGTCATCCATGGATGCTCTAGATTAGAAAGCTGAAGTTGCCATGGATCTTGTTGAATAAGCTCGTAATGGTTTTGATAAGGCAATGCCTAATTTGTTATAAATATAAGAAATACAATTAGTCAGCCATCTGGCTAAAGTTACTTTGGCAAATGTTTTCTCCAACTTTATTACTGAAAATGAAACAAATAACTGGTCAGTTTTCCTGATGTTTTTTGCTCTGTGTAAGTAAAAATGTAACTGTCTGTGAACATCCAATAAGTGTAAGATGTATTCGCCCTTGTTAGCAAATTTAGGAAAGAATACTGGCCACTTAATTAGAGTCTGACACCACCTTAGGGAGAAAGGATGCATTGGTTCACAACGTAACTCTACCCTTGTGAAAGATCAAGTAAGGTGGTTTTGAAGACCAGGCTTGAATCTCTGAAATTTGTCTGGTAGAAGTAAAGGCAACTAGAAATATTTTTTTCCAAGACAAATATTTAAGGTCACTCCTAGCTGGTGGTTCAAAGGTGAAATGGGTAAGTGTTTTCAGTACCAGATTCAGATCCCACGGTTGATTAGTGTCTTTAACAGGGAGTCTTAAAGGAAGAGCACCTCACAAAAAGGCTTTGAAGAACTTATGAAAGGCAACAGAAGAACCTTCAAGTCGAATGTGAAATGCTGCTAATTGGACATTAACTGTTGATGAACTAGCTCCTTCTTTAAAAAGTAGGCCCAAATATTCAAGGATGTTATGTATAGGAGCTGAAAAAGGATCAACATTATTATGATGTGCCCAGTAAACAAACCTTCTCCATTTACTGGAGTAGAGTTTGTGTAGAAGGTTTATAGGAAGATAAAAGTACATGAGACAGGAGAAGACAGCATAGGTTGGCTGGCTATTGACAGAATTGGAGAAGCCAGGCAGTCAGCCTGAGGCTTGGTATACCTGGATGGATCATGTCTGTCGAATGAGATGGAGTTGGATCCAGAATCCATGGTTTGAAAAGTAAGTAAGTGAGGCCAAAGGAAGGGGAACCAAATCTGTCGAGGCCAGCAATGTGCAATGAGGATGACTTTGCTACTTAACATAGGAGCTTTCTAAAGGAATTTCAGAATTAGTGGAACTGGTGGATAAGCATAAAGTAAACCAGGAGAGTGGGCAATTGTGAAGTAGAGCATCCCTCAGTGATTCCCCCTGTGGGGGGATTAGGGCAAAGTAGCTGCTGCATTTGTTGTTTAAAGGAGACATACAAAGATTGCAGCAAGGCAGGCCCCACTGATGGAAAATCATTTCCATTATGTTTTTGCTGAGAGACCACTCATGAGGTAGAAGAATGCACTTGCTCAGCTTGTCTGCTATCAATGCACATTCTAGGGAAGTCCAATGTGATATTGGACTTCCCTAGAATGTGCATTGATATAAGAAAATGGTTGAATGAGATCACCCATTGCCACACCCTGTGCACTTCTCGACACAAGGGGTAAGATCTGATCCCTCCTTGTTTGTTGATGTACCAAAACCCGAGGGGAGAGCATCTTGAAGGGCATGCAATGCAAAAAGCACTGCTTTCATCTCTATGACATTGATAAGCAAGTTGACCTCTTTGGGGGACCAAGTGCCTTGGACTGTTTTCCCCGCTAACTGTGAAGCAGCCATGGTTACTATGGCCGTGGGCTGAGGGGGAATGAATGGACGGCCTTGTAGAACCTGATCCGACTGAACCCATCACCTGAGTTGAAATAGGTTGGTAATCAGAAATTGGGTTGCTAGCATCCATTGTAAAATCCTCATGTAAAGTCTGGCTAATGGTACTATGAGTATAGTCACTGCCACTGAACCCAGGGCTTGAAGAACCAAATGGGCTGAAATCCTGGTACTGCAGATAATGTTTCTGACCTGTGATCTTACTGTCTGAACTCTTGAGGGAGGTAGTGAAGCTATGGTTGATTTTGTGTTGAAAAGTGCTCCTATGAATTCTAAACCTTGATTTGGCTCTAGTCGCAATTTTTCATAGTTTATTGCTATCTATCCCCAGAAGAGAACATGTCTGGAGAACCTAGTCTTTTGCCTTTAACAGTTGATGCCTGGTCGAGGTGGAATTGAGCCAGTCATCTAGATATGGAAACACCTGGAATCCCTGCAGTCTCAAGTGAGCTGCAACTACTGCCATGCACTTGGTAAACACTCTGGGGGGCTGTGGAGACACCACTCTGAACTGGTAATAACTGGATCCCAGCCAGAAGGTAAAAACCTTCTGGATCATCTGTTCATCTTTATGTGATAGTACACATCCTGAAGGTCTATCGAGCACATCCAGTCATCCCTGCCCAAAAAGGGTAGAATGGACTGAATTGTGACTACCCAGAACTTTGTGCATCGAACTGCTTTTCTCAAGTTGCTGAGATCCAAAATTGGTCTCCAGTCCCCTGTTTTCTTTGGCACTAAAAATAATCTTGAGTAAGTTCGGGAGTCTATCTGATCTGGCTGGACCTCTTGGATGACTCTTTTTTCTAGCAGCCTTTCAACCTGAATGACTGCTTGTTCCCTCTGACTGGGTGGAACATTGGGGATTTTCCTTGGAGTTGGAGGAGGAAGGGAAAATGGTATTATATAACTTCTGAAAATGATCCTCTGCACCCAAGTATCTGTTGTTATTTCTAGCCAGGCTGACTGGTGCAGGGATAGTCGACCACCAATTGTGTCCAGAGAAGGGGAACTGGGCCTCTGTTCATGAGCACTGGAAGGGTTTGCTAGAGAAAGAATCTCTGGACCTTTGGGTTTACAGGCCACCTCTGCTGCTGGGATGGCATTTACCATTGGAGTCCCCCCCCCATTCTCCTGGGGGAATGTCCTCCACGTGTGTCTTGAAAATGTCCCTGGGACTCTTTTTACCACATTTTCCCACCACCTCATTGTAGGAAAGGGATCTTTTAGAAGTGGAAAACCATACGCCCACTGCAGATAGGGTCTTTCCATCCTTTTCACACCTGGATAATGTGTCTCTTACTTTGGGGCCAAAAAAAAAACGTGCCTTCAGAAGGAGCACTAATGAACAAAGACTTTAAGGGCTTTGCAAAATCACATAAGCACATCAAGTGTGCCTCCTTATGGAGACGCCTGAGCCTGCTGCCCTTGAGTTTCCTTCAGCTAAGTGCAAAAACAGCCTCACGGAAGAATTGGAAATCGATTGCAGGGTTACCAAATGAGAAGTCACAGATGCCTGCACTTCTTCAGAAACAAATCCTGAGAGGGTGTCAGAAAGTTCCTTAATGAGATCTCTCTGTAACTGGGGAATTGTGCCAGATAGTTCAGTGACCTTAAGGTGAAGGTCACTGAAGCACAGACATGCTTCCCAGACCTGTCCATCACATGAGACTCCTTGCTGGGGGGGATAAAAAGTGGAATTCTTCAGCAAGTTCCTTCTTAGTGACCGCAGCAATGACCATGGCATTAACAGGCACCCCTTTAGTACAAAACTGCTTGTCCTCCATTGCTGCCGTAATTTTGTCCAATCTCTGAGGTATTGGTTCAATGGTACTGGGATCCTTCCATGCCTGCTGAGAGATCAACTCGATGAGCTTATCAGTGAGCAGAGTCACCCAGGAGGTAGACTGGCCAACACTGAAAGACTCCTCAGATGATGGGTTGCTGGACTTCCAGCCACCTCTCCATTTTAGGATTTCAAAGATGTCTCCAAATAAGATTTCCAAATGAGATGAAATCTTGCATGTCTTCCTCTTAGGGATCTCCTCATTGTGATGCTCTGGGGAGATATCAGAAGAAGTTAAAACACCCTCTTGGGAATCCTGGAGTTTCGGTACCATTTGTCCCTCTGAAAACACCAAGCACAGAGACGCCAAGGCTGCAGACTGAGGATCCAAGGGGGTAGGAGCCATCTGTGCTGCTGAGGCAGACAACAATCTCTCCATGGATCAAAGGCAAATTTCCACAAAGAGGGACAGGATACCTGATCCAAAAAGGACCGCTTTTGGACCAATGTCCCTCCCTGCTCCGAGGACAATTCCCCATGGCAGAAGGAAGATCCAACCTAACCCATATTGAGGCTCCAAGGTGCACAGATGGCTCTAATAACTTCAGAGTCAATTCCAGCCTTTGCTCCAACAAGTCTCTGGATCCAACTAAACCAAAGTGCTCAGAGCAAACATAAGATCTGAGGATAAGGGTATCCACAGATCCAAGGCAGATGGAGCAGAGAGACTCTGACCCAAAGACTCTGAGACTATGGAAGGAGTCAAAGAAAGAACTGGTAGAGGCAGTGTAGTGGAAGATTGGGTAGGAGCTGAAGAAGCACCTGTGAGATTCTACACCAACAGAATTCTTCTCAACAATCTCGCCACATCTTCTTCTTCTGTTAGACTCCTGGAAAGCAAGTGGAACTTATAGAAGGGGATCTAGGTCTCTCCAAAAAGGGGGAAGAAAACCTGGAGGGAACTGGGTCCACCAATGGAGAGTACCAGGTCCTTGGGAGATAAAAGATACTAGAGGCTGAATCAGTTGATTTTGGCATCAGGTCCAAAGACATTGGATCTGACAAATCTCTCTTTAGTTTCAGATCTGAAGTTGAAGTTGGATCCGATGAATTTCTTCTCTTTTGCCTCAGATCCAAGGTTGTGGTCTGATACAATAGTTTAGGCTTTTTCCTTGTAAGATCTGATGGAGATGTTAGATTGGAATGAGGTCTTCCCTTCGACTGCTTTGACTTTTTTGATTTCTCAGGGGACATAGCTCCAGATAACGCCTCACTGAAAGAAGAAGGGAATAACCCTTTTAGAATCAACTTATTGTTGCATTCAACCAGGGCTGTAGGGTTAAAAGCTTGAAAAATGGAGCAACCCTCTTGTAAATGAAGTGGTCATAGGCAGTACACACAATGTGTGGGTACTTGGAAAAGGGATTTTGTAACCACATTTAAGATATTTCTTAAACCCAGTTGGGCCTTTCCCTTTCTCTGCCATTTTAGAACAATTAGCAGGAAAGACACCAGATATAAAGCAAGGAAAGGTAAAGGCTTTTTTTTTTTTTTGAAGTCAGAGAAAAAATGAAAATTGCCACCAATGGTAATAAAAGAGCTACACAGAGTATAGAAAAAGGGACAGAATACTAAAGATTACAGAAATGTAAGAGAGAAAGAAAGAAGGAACAGATTAATTTTAAAAAGGAAGTACTGCGAAGCAGAAGGTAAGGAAATTAAAGTAACCTAAGAAATTAGAAGTTTTTTTGCAAAATGGAAGATTAATTCAGAAAAACAAAAACTTATCTGCTTGAGAGCAACAGTCACAACATCTTTCGAGCAGAGCAGCAAATGAGATTTGAGGTACTTGGGGGATGGTGCATCATGGGTAAGGGAGATGCTTGAGAGCTTTTTGGTTGCCATGAGCTTCAGCAACAGCCGAGTCAGACCTGAGGGATTCGATGCGAACCCATAAGTTGAGGACAGAATGAAAATTGGCAACATCAGATGATTTACTTTATTACAGGATATTGAAAGGACAGCTTAAGGATGCACTGGATATGGATCAGAAAAGAAAATCAGCATAAAGAATGATTAAAAGAAAATAAACAAAACAGATGGAATGCAAAGGAAAAAAAGACATGATAAGAAAGCCGATAGAAATAGTCAGAATGACACAAGAGTATGGAATAAGTAGGTTATAAGCAATAGGGAAGGACATAGCATTCAAGGATAAAGAGGTTATTAACTCCCTTGTACAAATCCCACATCAGACTAATAACAGAGTACAATGCTCCCTTCTGTACATACCTCATCAGACACCTGCAGCAGCTGAAGAGACCTCAGAAGTCTCTCACTAAGAAAATTCAGAGCTTTTAACACATGACCTACATGGACAGACTAAAGGCCCTGTCACTATACTCTGTATCATATAGATTGCTTACAGTCGACTTGTGCCTGACTACAAAGCAGTCTCAAACCCTGTCTAATGGAAATGCGACACATCCGCAAATCAAATGGGACAATATTTACTTCCTCTAGGAACTTTAATATAGCCTGCAACATTAACAGGACATGCTGGAGAGACAGATATGTCTCCCAGAGGTTGCCACTCCTCTGGAACAAACTCCCAATTCATGTAAAAATAGAGCTCCTCATTGACCCTATAAGTGTAACTTGGACAACTGGGTGGGAAACCATAAATCTACCCTGTGGTTTCACCTATGTCCCTCTTGGACAGGGGCAGCAGGTGCTAATCTTAGATTTGCATTAATAATATAGACTATATATTTTGTCTATAAAGAAACAAGGGTATAACGTGGCTAGGCTTGTTAGGGTCCTAGGGACAACAGCCTAGTAACCGCCTATGATCCTGTGAAATCACAGTTAATTTTAATTAGAATGTTGCAAGAAGTTAGTTGCTATAGCTTTTTTTTTTTTTTTTTTGCTTTCCTTCTCCTTGTAGTGCATAAATTGGAGGAAGTACCAGCGGGTAAAAGTCTTCTGATCTGTCTGAATGCTGTACCCTTTTATCTCCTACTGCTTACCAAACATCAGATGTCCCACAATCAGTCAACACACTCACTATCTTTGGGGAAAAAAACAATCACAGGAGGCCATCATCCAGGTTGCCATCTACTGATTTTCTTATTTACTTCTAACCCCTTCGCCCAGTGGCTAACATGCATGCTTGCAGACACAAGGGCCTGCTATGCCTTCTACTGTGGATATGCATAACCTTCATAAAGGGTATCATGCAAATGGATCTTGGTAGAGCCAAGCACACAGCCACTGTCCATACCATATGTAGAATGGCACGTAACCCCCCCCCCCTCTCTCTCCAGGAAGTGCCAGCACTGCATAGGGCTAGACCACCTCTCTCTCACTACGGATGAGTTACTTCACCTGGCTGTTCCCGCACCTAAGGCACTCATTATCTCAGATTATCTTAGTCAAGTCAGAGCTACAGCTGAGCTACTGTGATAGACGTTAGCATAATCTGTACCCATGACATAAAGTTTATGGAAAATATTACAGGCAGCAGACTGAAGTGTACTAGAACAAGGGTACACCTTGAAAGAATCTCAGGGGCATCATTTCTCATTAAAAATATTCTGACATTAAAATGCAAAATGCCATATATTAATAATCTGTTTAAGTGGTGTGTTTAGGCATTAAAGTGCATAGCAGAAAACATAAAAGTCATTTTTAGATCTCAACTAATGCAATACAAGAGGCCATTCATTCATTGTAGGTCACACTTACTGATGCATGCTAATATCTCCTGTTTGGATGAGTTTAATTGCATATTACTAGTAGTGGTAAGAAAGACATACATGTTAAACTTGGTTAGAAAATACAAGAAAAGGTGTGTTTATCTAACTAAATCAAGTGAGGATTAGCACTTTTAGGTTCATAGGTTCATAGGTAGGTACTAGGCTATCTGCCCAAAGACATTTATAAGCCTAGCCAGAATGTGATGGTTTTTGCCGCCCCCTTAGATTAGTTCCCTGTGTCTCTGTCCAGCGGAGCCACTGAAGTGAACCCCGGGGTAAACTTTCTGTTTCCCATCCACTTGTCAAGGTTTCTTTAGAAGAGTGTTAGCGAGGAGCTCTGCCTAATATAGATTGGAATCTTGTTCCAAAGCATGGGAAGTCTCTGAAACAGGAATCTATCCCTCTAGCACATCCTATTTATTGTTGTGGTGAGGTTTAGATCCCTAAAGCATGTGGCTTGAGGAGATAAGGTTTTCTTTAGGTGGAGCATGTCCATCAATTCTGGGTTGGACATGGCCTTGTATGTCAGGCAGAGATCACCTCTGAGTAGGTGGCATGCAACCTAGTACAGCTTGAGTTTCTTCAGTGGAGCTGCATAGAGCATCCATTTGAGGCCAGTGATCCTCTTGGTTAGGTACTTCTGTGGTCTTTCCAGCTGTTGCAGCTGTCTTGTAATGTACATCCCAAACGGGGTGTTGTACTGTATGATGGGTCTGCTGAGTGATGAGTAGAGGGGCACAATAACCTCTTTTGATCCGATTGCAAACCCTTTTGTGATTAGGTGGGCCACGTAGGAGGATTTTCTAACCACTTTGGCAATGTGATTATCAAAGGTGAGATTACTATCTACCTGGGTCCCCAGATCCCTTATTACATCTTCCGTATTTAGGGGACTACCACCTATGTGGTAGTTTGTGGGTACTTTGTTTTTTCCAAAGGGGATGACTATGCACTTTTTGGCATTTAGCTTGAGGCCATGATTTTGACACCAGGTATCCGTCTCAGTGAGATCCTTTTGGAGGATGTCTGTGTCAGCCGGAGAGTCAATTATAGCCCCTAGTTTGCAGTCTTCTGTGAACTTGGTCAGCCATAGTCCTCCTGTGCTTGCCTGTACCTCTGAGAAGTATATGCTGAACAGGAGGTGTCCTAGGACTGAGCCCTGGGGAATGCCACTTGTAACCAGTTTAAAGTCAGACCTAGCTCCTGCAACTCTCACCATGTGGGTTCTGTCCATGAGCCAGTTGGAAACTCATCTTGTGACGTAGCAGTTTATATTCAGGCTGGTGAGCTTGTCTATAATACCAGAATGAGGAATGGTGTCAAAGGCCTTTGCGAGGTCTAGGTAGGCTGTGTGTACCACCTTTCCCTCATTAATAGCCTTAGTAACTGTCTCAAAGAAGTCCACCAGGTTTAGGAGGCATGACCTGCCCTTAACAAAGCCGAACTGGGTAGGGTCCAGTGTTTGGAGGTTTCCAATGTCTCTGTTAATGAGTTCCATGATGATGCGCTCTATAGCCTTGCAGACCAAGCTAGTCAGGCTTATAGGGCAATAGTTCCCAGGGTCTGTTGTAGCTCCACCTTTGTGGAGTGGAATAACCGTTGCTGTGCACCACTATTGGGTACGTAGCCTGTGGAGAGGCTGAGTTTGAACAGTGTGTTTAAGTGAGGAGTTAGTTCGTCTTTGAGCTCATGTAGGAAGCAGCCTGGGACACCATCCGGTCCCATTGATGCTGTGTTTTTGGCTTTGGAGATGGCTGTTTTAACCTGAGTGTCTGTGATTTCAGGGACTCTACATTCTTCTGGTATGGTTATGGGCCCCATTTGGGAGTGAGAGGGGGATGAATGTGCTGAACCTGTCTGCCAGGATGTTGGCGATATCAGTCGGTTCAGTGTATTTTGTGCCATTCTGCACTAACTCCGAGCAGATCTGAGCATTGCCACTTAGATTCTTGACATAGCTAAAGAATGCCTTGTGGTTATCTTTGGAGTCCTTGGCAATTTTTCTTTCGAAGCTTGCCTTGGATGATTTTATGAGGGATTGTAGTTTCTTGCTGATACTGATCAGGGATGTCTTCCCTTCTTGGGATTTTACTCTTTTCTGTACTAGTTTCCTCCTTCTATTGTATAGCTTGTTTATGGCAGGAGTCCACCAGACTGATTTCCTTTTTTTGGAGGAGTGAGTCTTGGTTTAGCTTGAGATAGCAAGATCCATGCATTCTTGTAGGTGCCCATAGAATGCATTAGTACAGGATTTTGCAGCTTGGACAGCGTTATCCTTCAGCATGGGGGCTTTGAAACTTTCCACCTCGGTCTAAAGTAACGTGAAGTTTGCTTTTGAAAAGTTTTTCACGGTGGTTTCCTTGTCCGGGGGTGGGGGCGGAATGTGGATATCCAAAGTGATTTGTTTATGGTCAGATCTAACCAGCAAGGGGTTGACCTCCGGTGTGGAACACTGGTCGTCCATGTTGGTGATGACCAGGTCCAATATGATGTCACCTCTGGTGGGAGTGTTGACCAGCTGAAACAGGGCATTTGAGTTTATAAATTCTAGGAAATGTTGGGCAAGGCAGTTAGTACTTGAGTAGTTCTCCCAGTTAATGTTTGGGTAACTGAAATCATCCAATATTAGGGTGTTTGGTAGGACCTTTATGTTTACCAGTACTTCCAGAAACACAGAATGGGGGTCCTGGGACATGGTGGGTGATCTGTAGCAAGCCACAATTTGATTTGGAGTTTTGCCCGTTGTTAGTTGCACATGGATGATCTCTGAAGCATCGTGCTGTGCCACTAACCTGGAGGTGTGGGTATCCTTGATGAATATAGATAGGCCCCCACCTTTTGTATTTCAGTTTTGGTTCTGTGTGCCGAAATGTATGGTATGAGTTGTAGCCTGGTAGTGCTGGGGTGCTCTCTAAAGCCTTAAACCAGGTTTCTGTTACTGAACATATATCGATTTTCTCCATACTGAGGAGTGCCTCGGGTGTGTGCATTTTGAGGTATAGACTTCTGGCATTGAGTAGCATTACCCTCAGTTTTTTGTTACTTGTGCTATTTACGGTGGTGGGTTTGTCTTTTGAGCTTTGCCTAAAAAAGGCACTATGGGGGTGGCAAGAGCATTGGCCAATATTCAAAAGCCTAAGGATGACAGGTGCAAGCCGTCTCAAGCAAAGCAGCGTGGCTTGTCGAGCATGTCTTCCCAGGTGGACAGACACTGGATCCCCTTTGAATGACACCAGAAACTTAGCCAATTGTTGAAATCAAGATTTTTTTTCTTTATACCGTTATATCACTCTTGGTGAGGGCAGGATGCTACTCAGGGTCAGGGTCAAACCGGCCTGGGCTACGTGATCGGAGAGCTCTTCCATGTCTCTTTTCATGTAGTCCAGGGAAGTACGTCTCAGGTCATTCACACCAACATGGACAATGATAGAGTCATATTTGTACTTGTTCTGGAGTGACCTGAGTGCTTGTTATGTGGAGGATCCTGGCACCCAACAGGGAGCTAACAGTAACCTTCTCCTTATTCAGCCTAGTGAGTGGGACGTCAGTGTGCCTGACTATAGAGTCACCTATCACTAGTATGTTGGGTATGTTATTTTGCCTTAAGGGTTGTGATTGCATGGCACACTGGTTTTGTGAAGTATGTGTTTCATGGTTTGTGTTGGGGGGTGGAGGTTACTTGGATGTTTGCTTTGGAGGTCTCTGTTGGTTTTGCAAATTTTTCTTTAGAGCTTCCGAGTATGCTTTCATGTATTTATGTGTGTTTTTTGCCGGTGCTGGTTTAATGGGTCTATGTGAGACTGGTGGTGTGATGCAAGTATTTCCCTTCTCCTCTTGACTGTCTGATCCAGTCTTGGGTTGAAACAGCTTAGCCTCCAGTTTGGCTGTATAATTGCATCTCTCGCATGTATTAGTGTTTGGTGGTAGGAGAATAGGGTTGTCTTTGTACATGAGGCAGTTGTAACATTGCCTCAAAATGCTCAGATTCACCAGTTGGACTGGAGAGTACACCTGAAACTGCCCTTTGGACATGCCTAGATAGATACAGTGAACTGTTTTACTGGATGGCTAATAAGGTCGAATAGAGAGCCTTATCTTTCTGTACAGTACAGGAGGGTCTAGTGCTTGGGTTTATAAGTGCTTGCTATGAGTTTTGAGCAAGTGCCGGGCTGAGAAATTAATGGCTTGAGTGCTTAAGTTGAAAGTTTGTCTAGTTCCAAGGTAAAAATTGAGGAGGAGACTTTGTGGAGCCGGGAATAATTTTACCCTAGCTAACCAGCGCTGACCAGTGCGCAAAACCGGGCAAATGCAATATTTACAATTATAGTGGTAGTTATCATACATCCCTGAGTTGCACAAAACAGCATGCATGTGTTATAGCAGGCCCAAATGCAAGGAAATGAAGAGATATAAATTAGCCCCAAATGACCAATAAACTACTAATTTCTGGGCTGAAACCACTCCTCCATGAACAGATAGGCTGCTCAAAGCTCCCCTCTCTCACAGGTAAACAGAGAAACTTTCCTATCCAAGTAAGGTATGGGCAAACACAGAGATTTGTAACACAGCCCTGAATTCAGCAGTAACCTGAAAACTGGACTATACTAGCTTAGAAAGGTGAGAAACAAGTATATTTTTTGGGGGTGGTTGTTTTTTTTTCAGAAAATAAAGCAGATACAATCAAAAAAACACTTTAAATGCACAGAAAAGGATACTTATTGTTATATATCGCAGATCAGAGTTGTAGTCAATGCCCCTAGTAATAAAGTAGGAAGAAACAAAATACAGTAAAATCAGATGAATAAAGTGGAATTTATATATATATATATATATATATATATATATATATATATATATATATATATATATATAAAACAATAGAAAACGAACAAACTGATTTAAACAAGTTACCCAATTAACCAGAAAAAAGCTCAGAAGTGAGCCCTGTTCCAGCAGTCTTCAATCAGGCAAGTTCTAACTGCACACTTCTGCTACTAGGGTGCAGGGGAACCTTCTCCAAAAATAGATGGCCTGGATCAGTGCTCAAGTTCTACAAACAAAGCTAGATTCAGCAGGCCTGAATCTGGTCTACGCTACAGCAACAAGGTGCACCAATTTCAGAAAGAAACAATTCAAATAAGTAGGCACAATAAGCCCGTGACCAGAAATTCCCAGCTCAGAAGGGCAGAATCCAGCCTCTCCTCCCACAAGAGATCAGACCACAAACCCTCTTAATGTAGAATAACTGATCTGAAGCCCAAGTGTTTAAGCCAGAACTAATACACTTTTAGAATAGCAGACACTGGGCCTTTAATCAGCAATTCCCAGCTTAGAAGGATGTAAGCTACCTATCCTGCCACAACAGTGCAGACCACAAACCTTCTTAATGTAAAACAACCTGTATCTAGCCCAAGTGCTTAAACCAAAAGACTTAGAATAACAGTTACAATTTAATCAGCCTACTACTAAGCAGTACACTCATAAAAATGTTTGGGTTCTTCTATTACAGGACTGTGTATTTTGGTGCAGCAAAGGATGATATATCAATAATGGTTATTTTATGTGCATATAGAGAATGAGATTAAACCTTACAAAAATGGACACTATACTCAGAAGAGAAGAAAGTTGTTAACAGAATATTGCATGAATGCAATATAAAAAATTTCACTGCATCAAAACTGAACCATTAAGTATACAACCCAGGCAGTAACAGTAACAGTAACAGCAAGAAAACGATGTCGATATACTGGACTGAAGTCCATCAAAAATGAGCCCAATACATTCTTTATCTTCTGTGATAAAAGATAAATATAATAATGATGTATAAGCATATGCATCTGATTATATACATACACACACACACACACACATATATATATATATATATATATATATATATATATATATATATATATATATATATATATATATATATCTTCTTCTTCTTTTGGCTGCTCCCATTAGGGGTCGCCACAGCGGATATCTGTTTCCATTTCTTCCTGTCTTCTGCATCTTGCTTTGTCATACCAATCACCTGCATGTCCTCTCTCACCATATCCATAAACCTTATCTTAGGCCTTCCTCTTTTCCTGTTACCAGGCAGCTTCATCCTTAGCATCTTTTTCCCAATATACTCTGCATCCCTCCTCAGCACATGTCCAAACCAATGTAATCTTGCCTCTCTTGCTTTGTCTCCAAACCTTCCAACCTAGGCTGACCCTCTAATATACTTATTCCTAATCCTGTCCACCTTCGTCACACCCAGTGCAAATCTTAACATTGTTAACTCTGCCACGTCCAGCTCTGACTCCTCCCTTTTTGTCAATGCCACTGTCTCCAACCCATATAACATAGCTGGTCTCACTACCCTCTTGTAGACCTTCCCTTTCACTCTTACTGGTACTCGTCTGTCACAAATCACTCCTGCCACTGTTCTCCACCCACTCCATCCTGCCTGTACTCTCTTCTTCACCACTCTTCCTCACTCACCATTACTCTGAACTGCTGATCCCAAATATTTAAACTCATCCACCTTCACCACTTCTACTCCTTGCATCCTCACCATTCCTCTATCCTCCCTCTAATTCACACACATATATTCTGTCTTAGTCCTGCTGACCTTCATTCCTTTTCTGTCTAGAGCATATCTCCACCTCTCCAGGGTCTCCTCCACCTGTTCCCTACTCTGACTACAGATCACAATGTCATCTGCAAACATCATAGTCCATGGGAACTCCTGTCTGATCTCGTCTGTCAACCTGTCTATCACCATTGCAAATAAGAAAGGGCTCAGAGCTGATCCTTGATGTAATCCCACCTCCACCTTAAACGCATCTGTCACTTCCACCACAGACCTCACCACTGTCACACTACCCTCTTACATATCCTGTACCACTTTTGCATACTTCTGTAACACTCCCGACTTCCTCATACAATACCACAACTCCTCTCTAGGCACCCTGTCATATGCTTTCTCTAAGTCCACAAAGACACAATGCAACTCCTTCTGACCTTCTCTGTACTTCTCCATCAACACTCTCGGAGCAAACATCGCATCTGTAGTTATCTTACCCTGCATGAAACCATACTGCTGATCACTAATCATCACCTCCCTTCTTAACCTAGCTTCCACCACTCTTTCCCATAACTTCATGCTGTGACTGATCAGTTTAATCCCTCTGTAGTTACTACAGCTCTGCACACCATCCTTATGCTTAAAAATCGGTAGCAAAACACTTTTTCTCCATTCTTCAGGCATCGTCTCACTTTCCAAGATTTCATTAAACAATCTAGTTAAAAACTCCACTGCCATTTCACCTAAACACCTCCATGCTTCCACAGGTATGTCATCTGGACCAACAGCCTTTCCATTCTTCATCCTCTTCATAGCTATACTTACTTCCTCCTTGCTAATCCACTGCACTTAATGAGTCACTATCCGCACATCATCCAGCCTTCTCTTCCTCTCATTCTCTTCATTCATCAGCCCCTCAAAGTACTCTTTCCATCTGGTCAACACACTCTCCTCGCTTGTGAGTATGTTTCCCTCATTATCCTTTATCACCCTTACCTGCTGCACATCTTACTAGCTCAGTCCCTCTGTCTAGCCACTCGGTACATGTATGCATAGATAATACACATATATGCACACAGACGCACACATATTACATATGAACCTTTTTTTTTTTTTTTTACTTACCAGAAATGTAGTGTCAGTGCTTTGAAATCTGGTAGTTCAGTGACAAAGTTTCTGGTGTACGTATTATAAGTTATTAATTTGGCTGAAGCCTGTTCATTTGAGTAGCCAACCGAAGCAAATTTATTTAGAATTTTTAATAACTTTCAGTTCAATGAAACTTGATGACATTCAGATTAGTTTTAATTAAGCCAAGGGCTCAGGAGGTACCCACCTAAAGAGTAGGTGTGGGGATCATATCTCCCACCTAAGAAATAACATTAGTGAAAGTTCCATTCTGTAAGCTATTCCAAAATTAATGCCTTTCAACCACTTAGTTATTGATGATTTCACCATATCCACATTATAATAATAATATGCTATTAGCATAATGAACATATTTTAACAATGCATTAGTTAAAAAAGCAGCTACATACCTTCAGTGACAACACTTGTACCTAAAGTTACAGTTCTCATTGCTATTCCGTGAATATATGGTGAGAGTTGTGGCTCAACATCATTAATAGTGCTGATATCCGAGGGTTTGAATATAAATGCAGAATCAATGGCAATTTGTTGAAGTTCTGGTGTTAAGTCATTCTGGACCCCAATGACAAAGGAGAATATACTAGCTTGTTTTAGTGCTAATGCTCCCTCACTTACATCATCACTAGACTTTGCAGATGTTATCACTATTAAGGTTTGGGGTACCCCTTCCTCCTCTCTGTTGCCACCTGCAGGGGTAAAATGGTTTTGAATTACAAAGTCCAGTGCTGCACCAAGCAAAGCTTCATCTCCACCTTTGAATTTAAGATCATTGAGGGCATCTAGAACTTGTGCCTTTGTGGCATGGCTATTTAAAAAGAACTCAGTTCTGGGTTCTTCACTATACTGTACCACACCGATTCGTATTCTGTCTGCTCCCACTTCAAGGCTGTCAACGAGTGTAACAAGAAAGTCAACCACGTATTGGAAATTGTCAGCTCCAATCTGTTCTGATCCATCAATTAGGAAAACTACATCAGCAGTGCCTTGTGGGGGGAAAAAGAAAGAAAAAGAAATGCAAGAAGGGAAAGCATTAAAAGTGTTCCATGCAGTGTGCTTTAGCAAAACTACATCAAACAGGCAACTCTGTTAAAGATATTTTGAAAACAATGACAGCAATATTCTGAACAGTAGTTCTGCATTTTGACTGAATAAAGGCAAGACAAGTCAGTGAAGTCAGAATTTACCACACCCTACCTTCAGTAATAATCTCCAATACCCTAACAAACTACATTAAAATGTGCATTTGGGCTTATTATTTAATATAAGTGACAGGATAATGTATCAGGTTTATTGAAATATGTTACTAATCTGAGAAAAAGCATGCCAGTTTTCTGTAAAATATGCAGTGCCAGAATATCAAACTACATAATGACAATATTTTAGAAACTGAAGGGGAATAGCAAACAACCCATGTGTGATACCATAAAACAAAGCACATTTCATTAACTATATAATCTAGAATCATTATACTCATTTGTAATGAGTTTATAAAATTTTGATTATTCAATTCATTAATTTCAAGGCACATGGATTTCATCACTTAATATGTTATTTCTGTTTTTGTGCGAGTTATATTTATGATACAGGCACTGAAGCCACCTACAGCTGTTTTATTTTCACTTTTGTTCTAATATAGGAATATTTTACATCTGTTTTATTTGCTGTTAACCTAATTTGTTTCCATCTCCTGTGATGGCTTATTTAATGGAGTAACTTCACTAGAAAGAAGGAGAGCTGGTGATGAAGCAGAGGAGCTCAAACCAAAGTATCCACAAGCAAGAAAAAATGATGCTCCACACCGTCAAAACTTTTATTAAAACAGACAAAGCTTTCAGAAAATATATCCTTCTTCAGTATCTTTCCATCCAAGTATAAAAACAGCATTTTAAATACAATATCATTACATCAAATGACACAGCACATCTATCAGTAACATCAATTAATAAAACAATAATTAGCCTTTTTCCTAAAAGGACAATCCACCATACAAAAGGAATAAGACAAAGATAATACATATATAAAGAAATCTATATTATTCCTTCATTCAATTTATTTCACAAAAACGTATAATAGTTCAATTAAACAATAAGAAGTAAAGTTATTTTATTCTCTGTTGTTTAGATTTTAAAATGGGTTTAATTGTGACCTGTTTATTAAGACCTGGGTGTCTATCAGCTTCTAAATGATCTGGAAGCTGATAGACACCCAGGTCTTAATAAACAGGTCACAATTAAACCCATTTTAAAATCTAAACAACAGTGAATAAAATAACTTTACTTCTTATTGTTTTATTGAACTATTATATGTTTTTGTGAAATAAATTGAATGAAGGAATAATACAGATTTCTTTATATATGTATTATTTTTGTCTTATTCCTTTTGTATGGTGGATTGTCCTTTTAGGAAAAATGCTAATTATTGTTTTATTAATTGATGTTACTGATAGGTGTGCTGTGTCATTTGATGTAATGATATTGTATTTAAAAATGCTGTTTTTATGCTTGTTGTATGCAAAGACACTGAAGAAGGATATATTTTCTGAAAGCTTTGTCTGTTTTAATAAAAGTTTTGACGGTGTGGAGCAGCATGTTTTCTTGCTTATTTAATGGAGTAGCAGTGCAAATAAACTAGAAATGTCATTTTGTATCGCTAATATAATGAAGTCTGAGGTCGCTGCTTAACTCTGCTAAGGCCCGTCAAGAAATCCACTGTTTAGCCAGTTGTGAGACATTATAGAGTTACTATTAATATATCTGGCATCAGACTGAAGCACACTGAGCTATCTTTCCCCTTGTGGAAAAGTTATAGGTGTCTGCAGTCTCTTCGAAATAACATTTGCTTCATATATATTATTAAGAAAGTGAAAATAGATAGCTTACAATGCAAAATATAAATCTATTTTCCACAGTAATAATATATAAAAAATTACTCTGACCTCCTTGCCGCATGTATTCTCAATTATATTTACTAATATATAAGTAGCATTTTGATAAAAATTTTAAAGCTTAAAAAATGTCACTTCTGTAATAAACGAATTATCACCTTACTGATGGAATTCCTTAATGAGGATACCTTGCTTGTGTTTATTAAGTCTGGCTTGCAGCAAAATGTACACTGGCAAAGTAAGTACCTATGCTATGACATAAACAAATTAGATGATCAATTAATATTAATTTAGTTTTAATTAATTATTTTAATAAACATGCAAACTGAATATTATTGCACTATCAAAACAATACCATATTTTAGCAAATGTAGAATAATTTTGAATTTTCACTTCTACAATATGTGCAGCAGAAGTCAGAGCAAAACATATCAAAGTAACAAGTCTGAACAATCAGACACGTACAAATTATTAAATTGTCTATTCTAGTAATATCAGAATGTTTAACTCTGACTTATGAACTACTAAACCAGGTACTTAAAATTGATATTGTATATGCATCTGGCCAGTGCTATGTCTTGATTTTAAGTGATAAATAATTTGTCTGAAAATAAAAGTAAAACTATAACTATGATTTTCTGACAGTGTAATGTACTTAAGAGTCATAACACTTGACTAGTTTACAAAGCTAATGTACGTCTTCACAGATTCTTAGCCTTACTATTCAGTCAAGCAATGCTGAAACAGGTTAAAAACAATGCATCAACCAGTAATGACCTTTTGCCAGCTTTGTGCCTGTGTTTCTAAGCTGTGTGCTATGCATTAAAACTTGCAGATGTTTATTGAGAATCGTATATTCATAATGGAAAAATGTGTTTATTAATCAACAATAATCAACAATGGAACCACTGCTGGAATAGATAATGACATCTAAGCTTTCTGTTTTTATATCTTGTTCTTTAATGATCACGTGTATTCATGTTTAAAACTCTGTATCACATATGGAAGTTATTTATTCAATCAAAATTTATTTTTCTCTGGAATTACACTGTCTTATAATAGGTCCACTTCTAAATTTCAAACTTTCACAACTTTGAATTTATTATGGTTGAGGCCATAAGATCGAAGTTTTGAAACTTCAAAATTTAAATAAAAAAATAAAAACTATTTGTTTTTTACATTTTTGCAGGGGGCAAGCCCATACCCCCTACTAATTAAATATACCAACTCCAAGATCACACTACAGCGAGGAAAATGGCAAATGTACCATTCCAAGTTGTATGATAATCTCCATTTAAATGGTTCGAAGTTTCAAAACTTCGATCTTATGGTCACGACCAGAAGAAATTTGAAGTTGTGAAAGTTTGAAATTTAGAAGTAGACCCCTTTTAATATATGTGCATAAGTGCCAGCCTATATTTCAATGTGTAACTGTTAATTTTTCCTTTTCTGCATATTTATAAGCACTTTCAACTGCTTACAGTTAATGCTATAACAACAGTTTTCTGAAAGTCATGTAAACTGTCTTAGAATAGTGACAAAGCTGGGCAAACTTGGTCATCACTGTATATGACATCTTTAGCTCACAAGAGGTCAATGTAAGCTAGTAAGGGCAAAAAGATACAACACATAAAACAGCACTTTGATTATTTAATATAGGTCAGGATAATCATAAATTGTGGAGTTAAGTGAACAGGTCTTTAATAAAAAGATAAACATTATCCATTTAGTACAAACCATAAAACTGTGTCTGTTATCAGAATGCTCAGGTATGACAGTTTATGTTTTCATCTGAGATTGGCCACTATCAATTTGCCAGTCACATTTCAGATAAACATAAATACACTTTTCAGTCATTTTTAAGCACCATATTTCTGCACAGACTTTTCCATAAAGCAAACTAATGTTATTAATTGATATGGGAATTACATTTCTGTTCCTGTTCAGAAAACATTATCAGTAAAGTGAATATTCCTTTTACTCTGAAAAACGTTGTACTATCATTCTTTGCATGAACATTGTTTTGCTAAAGGTGTCAACCAGAATTTAGCAACTAAATCAAATAGCATTTATCTTTAGCTTTACTATGAATGCTTCCCATCTTTATTGACTAGTGACATGTAATATTGCTCAGTTATATCTAAGCTGAACAGGTATGAATAATATAACTAAAATGTTATAACAGCAATATATTGTTAAAAAAACAGAACTGTAATTTTGGGGAAGCATAGTGGAAATGTACTATTAATACAATATGAACAGTAATAATACACCTGAATATTTATTTATTTAAAGAAAAGAAGGAGATCCCCAATGAGAAAACAGCAATTGTCTGAATACAGTGTTTAGCCTTATTTCTACATTAAATGCATAAGCTCAGAGATAACTGGATTTAAAATATGAGAATTGCGTTACTTAGTTTAAAACAAGGAGCACCATTGCCTAAAGTTCTAGCAGCTTATTGCACTATTCTTTTCTGTCCATCATTAACTCACTGAGCAACTGTTTTACAGTGTGCAAAAAAATAATTTTGTACTTATCTATTGGTTTGCTCATCTCTTTGCTTTGCTTCTTTATTGAAGATTTTTATCATTTGCTCACTGTCCAATATGAATTGTCTCTCAGTCATATACCACTGTGTGTAAACAGTGATGCAGCATTTTAATTATGCTAAACTTACCACCACTGATGTAGTTCCATAAAGTTTCAAAACTATTTATACCCTACTTTCTTGCAAACACCTAGCAATCATTTGGGTATAATTACTGGTTATTTTGTTCACTGACAACCGAATAGGAATCCAGAAGTCACGTAATTTATGTTAGAACCATTGTATTATATTTAAAATCAGTTTCTAATTTAACACTCCCGGAAATCTACAGACTGATTAGCTTGTTATTATTTAAAACTTAAAATAATACAGCTACCTGCTAAAAACAAAATTCAGTGTTAATCAAAGGCTTGCCTTGGTTACTTTGCATGCAGTGAAATTTAAACAGCAGGAACAGTGCAGTTAATTTTTAAAACTAATAGAAGTGAATGAGTGAAATAATTCCACAGTCAGTGAAAAGGCTGAAACATATAGCATTTTTATGTTCAATATATTATTAAAAATGTTGGCAAACAATGGTTAACTGAGACATAAATTAATCCTTATTTAGTAATGCATACTGTTTACCTGGATTATAAAGACAGCTAAGTTATACTTTTTCCTCCAATTAGTACCATGCGTGATTACTCACCGACAAGAACTTTTATTTTAGGCTACGATACTGATTATCTTAGCAGAACAGCAGTTCTTTCCTGTAACAAATATATTTGTTAGTAAATGCATAGGAAGAAAGGCTCATACTTGGACCAAAGCTGTAGATATTAACTTCCTTTCTCTGCTTAGATCAGTATGACCCATGTTCTGCCGATGCAGTGATATAATAATACATAAAGAAAGGCATATCAAATAGATCATGTACTTCTTTTATTATAATATGGGAGTGCTTGCGTAGCCTCTCCTAGATATATCATCCTACCAAGGAAGGAAAAGCAAATAATAATTATCAAATGTAAATAATAGAAAAATAATGCAAGATGTCTTCTAAAACATGTCAGTGAATGTGTTAGTGTTCCTTGTCTTTGCTTAAAGTGGATGCAAATATCATAAAGGACAAATATATTTATTTATCCTTTGTTGACTGGGTCAGTCCCACTAGGCTAGTGGTTTCTTTCCAGGGTAGACCCAAGGTGGAATTTTAACTACTAGGAGAAATTTGGCCAGGGCATCTGGGAACTTCCCCTACTCATCATTGTTGTGAGTGGGACCCATTTTGGAGGAGTACTTCCCGTTTCCATTCCAGGCATAGAGGTGGCCTGGAGAAACAGGGAGGTAGATGGCGAGACAAGTAGGTGATGGAGTAGTGAAAGAAATGAAGGAGAAAACAAATATCAGGACCGGAGAATGTGTGCAGGATTATGAGGAACTGTTTCACAGAAACCTGTTTGATGGAGATGACTCAGCAAATGATGGATATATATTATAATTACAACCCTCCAATTGGGAGGGTTGTGGGATGATTTACTTAAAGAAATGGTGGTGCAGAGTGAGACAGAAAATGAAGGAGATGTTTCCTGGGGGGGACATTATGAAGAAAATACAAAAGGAGGATGCAGAGATAATCCTGAAGAATAGTGGTGAGATGTAAAAGAAAACATATGCAGAGAAAGTAAAAGAAGGCAAAAGCGGAGCAGCAGAAAAGAAGGTAGAAGAAAATGAAAAATGGAAGTATGTGGTAAGGATTCAAAGTAAAAAGAAGACAAAGAAATGGACAGGTATGAAGTGTGGGAAAATTAAATAGCTCATTTGGGTGTAAAATCACATGAAGTAAGAGCATTTATTCTTATTAACAAAGGGATATTTTGTGACATTATATTTGAGACATTTTTTTCAATGGAAATTTTTCTTGGAGAATATGAAAAAAAGAAAAACTGTTACCCATGGAATCGTTATGTGATAAAAGCAGTTAACAGGGAAACAAACAAGAAGATTCATGTACAATTCCAAATATAGGCAGAAAGAGACCTTGAAAAGCTTTATGTAAAATAAGTACTGTACATTGCAAAAGTTTATGACAAAAGGGGTTTGTGGACTGGTGGCTGGGATTGTAATACTGTGTTAAAAATAGAAAGAGAAAAATATACATATACCAAGCATGATAAATGTGGAGGGAATGGGGTATTGTAAAATACTAGGCACAAACCAAAATGTGTTTTTTTTGTTTGTTTTTTTTGTGGAAAAGAAAGACATTTCATAAGTAGCTGTGACAAAATATGTTGTATTCGTGGGGAAATGGGACATGATGCAAAAAATGTGAACTGAAATGTTATGAAGGTAACAAACATGAACATTTATGGATGGGTTGCAAAAATGAAAATAACAGTAAGGAAAAAAGAAGAAAATGAACAAACAAAAGAAAACTGAAAGCAGTAGAAATAGAAGAAAAATTGGATGAGAAAAAAAATAACAAGGGTGTAGAAGAAAGTTCTGAAATAAGTGAAGAAGATGACAAACTGGGAGGAAGCAAATGGAAGAAAGAATTCTATTCGTAAAGGGATAAACGACAGAGGAAGAAAATTTAAAGAGATAAGTACAAAAGAAAAAAAGAAAGGAAATGGATGAAAATTAATGCATACAGCTAAAGATCAGGGTTTGTTATAATGGTTAAGGTGTCTGACTCACAGACACAAGGTGCAGAGTTTGATTCTCGGCTTTGGGAAGGAAAATTGGTTAGGCTTAGAATGGTCTATTAAGAAAGCTAGCCCAGTAGTTAGCTATGAATTTATGAAACCATAAATCTGAAGAAAAGGGAAAATTTAAATTTTAGAGTGCTTTCTGTAAATGTGAATAGTATTAAGAATATAGTAAAAAGAATGTGAATTTTGGAGTGGTGTAATACATGTGATGTAGATGTAATTATACTACAAGACAAGATTTTTATCAAATGAAAAAAGATTACAAACAGAGGAAAGATAATCTGGAATTTGGGAAATGAGAGATGTTCTGGAATAGCCATATTCTGTAGAAATACAGTAAAGATATCAGATGTTACTAGCAAAAATGGAAAGATTACCAACTGTATATTTAAAATGGAAAGAACAAGTCTATAGAATTATAACATTGTACAATTATAATAACTGTAAAGAAAGAGATAACTTATTTTATCGGATTTTAGACTATGTAGTGATAAATATGAATATTAGAACAACAGGAGACTTTGTGATTTAAGAGGCAAGCATAAAAAGAAAGGAAATAATATAAGAAAAATGTTAGAAGTTATAAGATGTGGTAAGTTAAAACACTGCAACAAAAATTCATGGTCTTACAAAAGGGGTATGTATAGAGCTGAAATAGATTATTTTATAGTATCAGAAGGTTTAGTTACAGGAGAAGGGGGTAACCATACAGGATTTTCCGATCATCTTGCAATATGGCTAGAGATAAAAATAAAACAAGGAATATATAAAAATAGGCAAATGAATAAAAAGGATAAATGAGAAAGCATGGAATGAAGAAGAACAGAGATCAGTAATACAGTTATGGAAATATATTACTACGAGAACATTTTACAAAAACTGGTCTGAATGGTGGGTGATATTTAAGGAAAATATAAAAAAATGTTTTTTTACTATAGCAATATGATATGAAAAAAGTAGAGAAAGAAAAATATAAAAGAACATATAACAATGCCTTGGAAAATTTGGAATATAATTATAGAAAGTACTTTGAAAAGAAAACATATATATATATATATATATATATATATATATATACATATATATATATATATATATATATATATATATATATATATATATAGATATAAGATATAAAAAATACAAGAATTGTTACATAAACAAAAATATTTTTACAAGGAAAAACAGAAGTAGTATCAAGTTATTTAATCAGATTAGTAAAGAAAGATAGTATAAGGAGAGAAATATAAATGTAAAAGGAGAAATAGAAAGAACATAGGAAAGATTATGAACACTGTAGTACAATATGTACAAGAAATGTTTAAAGAAAGGAAAAGGTAGTAAAAGAGTGTGATAAACAGAAAATAAAGGGTTGGAAAATGAGCTAGATAAAGTACTTGGGCAAGAAAATCTTGATTCAGCTGCTGTCCCAGATGGAATAGGGTATGAAATTTATAAAAACTTATTAAGGGATTGGCAAAAAATATTTTTTAAAGATTTTGAATGAATGGTTAAATGAAGGTTTTTATGTATAAAGATTTATCTAGTGGAATACTTAAATTCAAATGGCAAAAGGAAGATAGAAGCGAATTAAAAACTGGAGACCAAAAGTATTAAATAATAATGATCATAAAATCTTTATGAAAATAATATAAAAGAAACTGGAAACTAAAATGGGAAATATTATTGAAGATAGTATATATGGTATAAAGGGAAGGGTTGTAATGAATTATTAACGATACAAAAATTGTGGATGATATAAACAGAAAAGAAGAAATTAAAATCTTGATAGGAGACATTAATAAGGCATTTGATCAACTGGACATGAAATCTTATGGGTAATAATTAAAGTATATAATATAAGTGAGAAAGTTAGGAAATTATGTATGTCAGCAGATACTAATAATATTATATGGCTGGTTAAGCCAAGAGGTACACATGAAGAGTGGCGTAAGACAGGGATGTACAATAAGTTATACACTCTTTGCATTAGTTATGAATGTGATAGTATGTGAAATAAATTACAAAATGAAGGTAGTGAGGTATATAACACCTGAAGGGTTAAGAATTCCAGTTCTGTTAATATATGCAGATGACATTATAATAATTGCAATAAAAGCCCCAAAATTTGGATAAATGTAATACTTTGTACAAATGAGTGGTTAGATATGATAGGGATGGCTTTAAATAAAGACAAAAAGTAAAGGTTTAGGTGATATTGTAAAGACTGTGGGTATATATTTTCCAAGGGATGAAATTTCTGTGTTAGGTATAAAATTTGGGAATAAACATGTAAGTAGAATTCAGTAGGAAAAAACAATAGAAATAAAGCAAATGTCCCTTTTCTGGAGAACATATAAATTATCGATCAGAAAAAAGGCTTACTTGATTAATTCAGTACTGATGGGGAAAATAGCATACTTAACAAGTGTATTTATGTCGTCACCAGGATTTGAAAAAAATAATTTATTGCAGGTATGTTTTTTCATTTATATAGGGTTCTAGATTAAACCCAGTAAAAAGAGGAGTTTTGCATGTAAATAAAGATTTAATTAACCCAGTGGTATACATTAAATTAAATTTCATTCAATAAATTCATTAAATTTGCATAAATTGTTAACGTGAATAAGTGAAAAAGATGACAGATTAGTAGTAAAACTGTATAAATATAAGTATGATAGGTTTTGGGGTATGGTAAAAAGAGTAAAAGAGAAAAACAGTGTTTAAATGAGGAAATAAAATGTTACCAAGAAAAATATTTTTGTGGAAAATAAAAATTGATGATATAGAAAAAGACAGGAAAATATGGTATACTAATGTAATGATAAAGCATTTCTATGTAAAAACATGGGAAACTCTAACAGATAAAAAAAAATTAAAGCCATAAAAATAAGAAGCAAAT
Source organism: Protopterus annectens (assembly GCF_019279795.1). Classification (NCBI taxonomy): domain Eukaryota; kingdom Metazoa; phylum Chordata; order Ceratodontiformes; family Protopteridae; genus Protopterus; species Protopterus annectens. Next base: position 38,894,502 of record NC_056728.1, on the reverse strand, counting down.
GGTGTAATCAGAAAGTAGAATGTCAAGATTTTTTGTGAGACAATAGATAATTTGCTAGTAAAAGGAAATATGCCATATTAAAAGAAAACTGATAAAATATGTTTACATTGTCAAGAAGAAGAAACTACAGAACATGTGATTTTGAAATGTAAAAAAGTAATAAAGTTATTGTAAAACTATGAAAGAAGATTTTTTTGAAGGTATAAAAGAAGAGGATAAAATAAACATGGATATTATTAAATATGGATATTATAATAATAGAAGTAAAGAATATGTTAAAAGAATACATAAAAAGTTATTTTATGTTATATGGGTTATATGGAATGAAAGAATAAATTAAATTATATTTAATGGTATATGGATTTTAGCAACAATAGTAAGTAAAATCAGATGGTGGTTATGAAAAAAGGAGTGGGGGTCTAATAAGGATGAATATTTAGCATGATTGTGCAAGAAATTATGAATATGCGTAAACAGATTTGTATATTTATATATCTGTACATATGTAAATATTTGTAAATATGTAAATATTTTGTAAATAAGTGTTGTCTTTGTATATAAATAAAGGACCCCTACCCTTTTTGATAGGTGCCGAGGAATCTTTTACATCCACCTGAGCTGCCACCCACTCCAGCAGATAAGACCTCAGTTTAACATCTCATCTGAAGGATGAAGCTGAGGGAAACTTAGAAAAAGACAAAGGTATAATGTTTACAGACATGCACCAATGGGTAAGTCATTGCTATCAGCTTCTTTTACATCCCAGGTTGCAGAACTGATTTCAAAATTAGGCTTAAAGGATCCATGACACTGATTAATAGGTCTAACTGAAATAACTACAAGGGATTCCACTTGAGTGGGGGATCCACTTAGTGATAAATAATGAGTCAAACATCAACTACAGCTGGGAGACAGTTATCTAGTTGTTTCTTTTCTTGAGGCTTTTCACCTGATCAAGAAAAGCTCATTTCTTCTTCCAAGGCTCTATAAAGGTTCGTTATTCAACTCTCCAGCTCTCTTCACTTTAAATTATCAGGAATATTTTGCTTCAAACAGTGTTGCCCTTTATCTTTGTTCTTCTTCTGGCAGAGCTAAATAGTGTTGAAGGCTTCTGTATTTGTTTAACTGTTCAAAGTTCTATTTATTTGTCTTCTGTCTCATGTTTCTGTGTGACAAAGTAATATATGGCTTTGTTTGGATGTTCTTCCATAACAGAGTATGTTTTTAGTATCAGTCCACAGTGCTGTAGATGAAAGTTTGCTGTCATTTCTGGTCTAACATGGATATAATACTAAGAAATAGTCTTCTTGACAGCATATAAAGATGTTTTGCAAATAATCTGCTTTTACTTGTTGTATATTCCAATAATTACTATCCAATGATGCAAAACCATCCATGAATTACAATACATTTTACATCATAACAAGTCATACAGATGTTGCGGATTTGGTTTAGCAGATCTCCAGGGGATATATATTACATGACAATAGCATAACAATCATGCAGGAATTGAAAGCAACATTAAATGAAATGGCCAACTTCTGACATCAAAAGCACAAGAAAGGTGACAAAACATACCAACAGACCAATACAAACAAATGCATTCTTGTTTTCACCTCACAGACTTCGGGATGCCACCACCACCCTTACTCACATGCAGAGTTTTCCAAAACAAGAATATTCAGTATAATATCTAACTGTACTGTGATCCTACAAATCAAGCTATAGTATGCTGATCATTAGAAAATTCATCACCTGTTTGAAACCATTCTTTGCAATGGGATCTTTAAGAAACTTTTATCTGTTAGAGCATTTTAAGGCTATGGTGCACAAACCACAACTTAAGCTAGCTGATTATGAGGTGTCATATTTCTAGGACAGGATTTAATGTAATGAAAACAAAGCAAATGTGACCCAATGCAGCTCATCATCTAACACCCCAGATAATCCAGAACAATTTACCCTATATAACCTCCAGTTGATCATGCTGCAACTGTTGATATGCAAGCAGATCAGAATTGCTGTCTGTACAAGACAGTTGTACTCTGTTTTACAAAGTTTCTCATTTCCCTACTGTTGCACAGCTGTTAAGTTAGATGAGTCAGGAGGCTTTGGGGAACTTGTCCTCACACAGAGTGGGGGGGGGTGTTTCAAGAGAGTTTGACAACTTGCAAAAATGCTACTTTCAGTCTGCGCAACTGGGCTGTAGATTTATTTTACTCTCAATCACTTGTGATTTATTTATTCATTTTTAAGTGATCTTGTCTTAATTATGCCTTGGGAGCAAAAAACAATCTTCCAAAAACTTTACAGAAATGGTCAATGAGGTTTCTGGTCAAGTACAGTGGCTCTACACAATATCTCATAGAAGAGCAACTCAGTAAACTGGTAACAAACCCTGAATAAAGTGAAGAAAGAAATTATTGTATTGTGGCTTTTTTGGCACATTTCACCATACTGACATTCCTAGCTTTTTCAACCGCACCAAAGGCAGTTTCATTAAATCCAGTAAATTAAATACAGCATCTGCACAAACTTCATCCAAATTCAGATTTCGGAGGAAAGTGTGGTCATGGTTTACAAGTTAGAGATTGTTGCTAGATGAATAGCAAAAATAGATGAAGTCACAACCATTTAAATAATGATAGTTTTGACATTTGCTGATCTTTCTTCAACTTTGAAAATCAGATTAATAACTAGTTGACTTTTCTGAATTCCCTTGTTCTTTGTAGGTAGAACTTGAGCTGTCAATGCATATCAAATAAGTGCAGTCTATATTCAGCTTTGTTGTAATATTTTAGAATAAAATACAGGCTGCTGAATAGGATGATTTAAATTAAACTGCATTGCAGTCCTGGGCATAAAAAGAGTGGTTAGTTCTAAGAGGAACCCTGTCTTTGTGACATGCAGTTTATAGAAATTTGGACAACACGGCTTGCAACTCTGAAATTCTTTTAGTGGAGGTGCTATCCACCAGATCAAGGGGGGAGGGTTCCAGAACAGGAGGTCTGGAATAGAAAACTGCCTTTAGGAAAGCTCAACAGTGCCTGGAGTAGGATGAGGCAAAGCCATGGTGGTAGGAAGATACTGCTACCAAATGAACTTTGATGGAGGAGCAGCTAGCCCCTGTATGATAAAGTTATCACAGAAAGGTTAGCATTGAGAAACTGGAGCTAAAAAAGGGTTGATGTGTTTGCCCATAAAGAAAACCTAAGCTTTTTGATTATGTAAATTTTCCTATGTGAAGATTTCTGCGAGGCTGCGATTAGTTGTATAACTTGAGATAATGTAGGGTCCCTGGCTATCACTGAAAGTGGAGAAAAAAAAGTTATGTACTCACATTAATGTTCCATCTGTGTTGCCCATTTTCATTCGTCCTCAACTAATGGGTTTGGATCTGATCCTTGGATCCAACTTGGCTGTCATTAAAGCTCGTAGCAACCAAAAACTCTCAAGCTTCTCCCTTACCCATAATGCAACAACCGCAAGTACCTCAGATCTTGTTTGCTGATTTTTACTAGAAAGAAATCTTTGCAGTGATTAGGAAGAAAGGGAAGTGAATGATCTGCATGCAGTTAAATAAGGAAAAGACTATATCTGGAGCATAAATTATAAAGTGCAGTATAAAGGACAGTGATGTCCTTAACCACTCTTTCTTCCAGAAGTTTTCAAAGGATGGAGGTTGGTGGGTGGGGAGTTGAGGAAGAATGAAAATGAACAAAACAAACGGAATGTTATGGTTAGTCCCCAGCTACCTAAGATCCTGGGTAGACTCAAAGGATATTCTTGAACACCATTGAACCAAATGTGCTCTACGTCTGGAGACCAGATCCAATTTGTAATGGGTAACAAAGGTATGGGGAGTAGCCCACGTTGATGCTGCACATATATTATCCATGAATTCTCTAGACTGGAAAACTGAGGAAGTAGCCATGGATCTAGTTCAGTGAGCCTGTAATGGTTTTGGTAAGGGAATACCCAAATTGTTATAAATAAATAATACAGTCAGCCAGCCATCTGACTAATGTTACTTTAGCAACTAGCTTTCTCAATTTTACTTCTGAAAATGAAACAATTTCTCAATTTATTTGATGTCTTTTGTTCTATGAAGGTAAAAATGTAACTGTCTGTGAACATTCAATAAATGTAATGTATTCACCTTTGTTAGCAAATTTAGGAAAGAATAGTGGCTAATTTATGGACTGATTGATATTAGATTCTGACACCACCTCAGCAAGAAAAGATGCCCTGGTTCGCAGTGTAACCCTGTCCTTGTGAAAGATCAAATATGGAGATTTTGAAGATAAGGCTTGAATCACTGAAATTCATCTAGCAGAAGTAATGGCAACTAGAAATATTGTCTTCCAAGAAATATATTTAAGGTCACACAACTGCTGGTTCGAAGGGGGAATGAGTAACAGCTTGCAGTGCCAGATTCAGGTCCCCTGTGGGGAGTAGGGTCTTTAAAAGTGGTCTTAAAAGAAGAGTACCTCACAAAAAGGCTTTGCAGAGCTTATGAGAGACAACAGAGGATCCATCATGTCCAGTGTGAAAATTTGATATTGCTGTTAACTTAACCTTAACTATAGAGGAACTTGCTCCTTCTTTAAAAAGTAGGGCCAAAAATTTAACGGTGTTGTGTATCGGAGCTGAAAAAGGATCAACATTATTTTGATGTGCCCACTAAACAAACCTTTTCCATTTATTGGAATATAGCTTATGTGTAGAAGGTTTATGGGAAGTAAAACTACATGTCGAACTAGGTAAGACAGCATAGGTTGTCTGGCTATAAATGGAATTGGAGAAGTCAGGCCATCAGCCTTAGGTTTGAGATGTCTGGATGGATTATGCATTTCTGGTGAGACAGGAGGTCTGGAGTTGTATCCAGAATCCAAGGTTGGTAAAGTAAGGCCAAAGGAAGGGGAGCAAATCTGTCAAGTCCAGTAAGGTGCAATGAGGTTGACTTTGCTCTTCAAAATGGTAGCTTTCTGTTGAAATTCCGGAATTAGTGGGATAGGCTGATAAGCGGAAAGTAGACCGTGGAGGCCAATCGTGAAGTAGAGCATCCTTCAGTGATTCCCCCTGTAGGGGGATTATGGAAATGTAGCTGCTGCATTTGTTGTTTAGGGGAGAAGCAAAAAGATCACAGCAAGGCTGGCCCCACTAAGAAAAAATAATTTCTGCCTTGTTATTGTTGATATAGCACTCGTGAGGTACAAGAACGCACCTGCTCAGCTTGTCTGTTATTACAATGGACTTCCCCAGAATGTGCATTGCTATGAGAAAGCAGTTGGATGAGATCACCCATTGCCACACTCTGAGCGCTTCTCAACACAAGGGATAATACCTGGTCCCTCCTTGTTTGTTGTTGCACCAAACTACAGATATATTGTCCATTTGAACTGCAATTATCCCCAAAGGGAAAGCATCCTGAAGGGCCTGCAACACTAAAAGCACTGCTCTCATTTCTAAGACATTGATATGCAAGTTGGCCTTTTCAGGGGACCAAGTGCCTTGGACTGTTTTCCCCAGAAAATGCCCCTACACCCCAACTGGGAAGCATCTGTGGTCACTATGGTTTTGGGCTGAGAGGGAATGAATGGATGGTCTTGTAGAACCTAATCTGACTGAATCCACCACCTGAGATCTCTCTTGCATATGTGAGTGATTCGAATCAGAGCAGACATGGACTTGTAAAGTATTATCCATTACATGGCTAGCATCCACTGAAGAATCCTCATGTAAAATCTGGCTAAAGGTGCTGGTGTTATTGCCACAGACATTGATCCCAGGGCCTGAAGGACCAAGTGGGCTGAAATCTTGGTACTGCAGCTATTTTTCTGACCTGTGATCTTATGGTCTGAACTCTTGACAGAGGCAGTGAAGCTATGGTTAACTTTGTATTAAGTAGTGCTCCGATGAATTCTAAACTCTGAGTTGGTTGCAGTTGAGACTTTTTGTAGTTTATGGTTATCCTGAGGAGAGAACATGTCTGGAGAAACTTGATCTCTTGCCCTTATTAACTGATGCCTGGTTGAAGTGGTAATGAGCCAGTTGTCTAGATATGAAAATAACTGGAATCCTTGTAGTCTCAAGTGAGCTGCTACTACTGCCATACATTTGTTGAACACCCTGGAGGATGTGGTGAGACCCAAGGGCAGAACTTTGAATTAGTAATGATTGGCTCCCAGCATGGAGCGTAAATACCTTCTGGATCGGCTGTTCATATTTATGTGATAGTATGCATACTGAAGGTCTATACAGCACATCCAGTCATCCTTGCCCAGAAAAGACAGAATGGACTGAACCATTACCATCTGAAGCATGGTGCATCAAACTGACTTGTTTAAGTTACGGAGATCCATAATTGGTCTCCAGTTTCCTGTTTTCTTTGGCATTAAAAGAATCTTGAGTAAGTTCCAGATTCTATCTGGTCTGGTGGGACCTCTTAGACGACTCTCTTTTCTAAAAGCTTTTTAACCTGAATTACTGCTTGTTCCCTCTGATTGGGTGGAGTTGGAGGAGGAAGGGAAAATGGCATTATATAACCTATGGAAATGATTCTCTGCACCCAAATATCTGTTATTTCTATCCAAGCTCTGTGGTGCAGGGATAGTCGACCCCTGAATGCCTGCAGAGTAAAGCAATCAGGCCTCTTTTCAGGAATGGTGGAAGGATCTGTCAAAGAAAGAATCTCTAGACCCCTGGTTCTTTGGGCCACCTCTACAGTGGGGGCAGAATCTACCATTACAGTTCCCCCCTCCACCCATGGGGGAACTTCCACCACATGTGTCCAGGAAAGGTCCGTGTGATTTCTTGAGCCACATCTTTCACTCTTGTCATTTGTTCCTAAAAAAAAATCTTTGGGGGGAGGGGTTGAAAAATGTACATCCTCAGCAGAGAGGGTCTTTCCATCCTTCTCACACCTGGATAATGGGTCTTTCACTTTGGGGCTAAACAAACATATGATATCAAAAGCAGCTCTGACAAACAAATACTTGAACGGCTTCTCAAAAATCACATAATCTCATCCAGGCATGCCTCCTAATAGAAGTGCCTGAACCTGCTGCCCTTGAGGGTCCCTCTGCCACATGCAAAATGAGCCTGTTGAAAGAATTAGAAATAAACTGCAGGGTAGCCAACTGAGAAGTCACAGAGGATTGTACTTTCTCAGAAATGGATCCTGAGATACTATATGAGAACATCTTCATCAAATCCCTCTGTAATCTGGTGAAATGTGCAAAATAAATCCAGTGACCTTAAGGCAAAGGTTGCTGAAGGATAGACATGCTTCCCAATCCTGTCCATTGCCTGATGGGGGGATGAACAGTGCAACTCTCCTCAGCAAGTTCCTTTTTAGTGGCCACAACCATGGCATCAATGGGAAACACTTTTCCCCAAAACTGTCTATCCACAGGTGGTACCATAAATTTTTCTGGTCTTCAAGGTATAGGTTTAATAGTATTGGTTGCTGGGTACCCAGCCACCTCTCTGCTTAAAGATTTCAAGGATGTCTCCAATTGAGATATCTTCAGGAGGTGACCATGGAGACCCTTCATCTTCATCGAAGTCTGTATCTTTTGTGATAAAGAAGGCACTTGGACTGTCCAGAAGAGTTTTACATGTCTACTTCTTACAGACCTCCTCAGTAGGATGCTCTGGGGAGATATGAGTAGAAGTTGGGATACCCTGTTGGGAAGTCTGGAGTTTTCTTAAAGGGTGATGAGACTCTGAGCACAGATACATCAAGACTGCAGAATGAAGATCTGAGGGGGGCAGGATCTGTCTGTGCTGCTGAGGCAGACAATGCTCTCTCCCTAGCCTCAAAGGCAGACTGCTCCAAAGAGGTGGAAGATCTCAAATCCGAAAAGCCAAGCTTTTGGACCGGTGTCCCTCCCTACTCTAAAGGCAATCCTCCCAAGGTAGAAGCCAGAACTGAGATAATCTGTGCCAAGGCTCTGAGGTGCAGAAATGGCTCTGAGTTGACTTCAACAACTAGGATCAACAGGGAAGCTTTAGTTCTGAGAGCTGTCCACATCCGACTGAACCAAAGTGTTCAGAGTGGACTGCAAATTCGAGGATAATGCTGGCCTTGGATCTTAGGCAGAAGGAACTGGATGGCTCAGATCTAAGGACTCAGACAGTAGAAAGAATAACAGGAGAAAATGGTAAAGGGGGGTGTGTTAGAAGAACAGACCTCCTGACCCGAAGGGGTAGAAGCCAGAATGTTCTCCACCACTCTTTCCACATCTTCTGTTAAAGTCCTGGAAGAGAGAATGAAAATTACAGAGGGGGACTTGGGTCTCTCAAAAAAGGGCAAGGGGACTCTTGAGGGTACCAGGTCCACAGAAAGTGAACATTTGGTCCTTGGTAGGTAAATAATACTGGAAGGAGAGGTTGGATCCAGTAACTCTTTTTACTGGATCTGAAGAATTCAGATCAGATGATTTTTGGATCTGAAGAATTCAGATCAGATGATTTTTTTTTTCTGCTTAGGATCCGATGTTGGAGTCCGATCTGATAATTCTGTCTTTTTCTTTTTATGATCCAATGTTGAGGTCAGATCAGATTGAGGTCCCTTTTTTAAATGCTCTGAGACCCTGGATGAAGAAGTAGATGGACCAGCAGAAGGGAATTTTGTCTCTTTAGATTTTGGCAACTTAGCTCCAGATAAAGCTTCTCCAAATGCGGAAGGAAGTAAACTTTTAGGATCAATTTCTTCTGCCTTTCAACAAGGGTCCTGGGATTAAATCCATGGCAAATAACACAGTCTTCCTGTAAATGAAGAGGTCCAAGACAATACGCACAAAGTGTGGGCAAATCGATACAGGAATCTTGTGCCCACACTTGAGACATTTTTTAAACCCTGCTGGGCATTTCTCTGCCATAGTGACAAAAGCAACAATAGCAAAACACACTAATCAACAAGAAAACAGAAAGGACTAAACTTTTTTTTTTTTTTTAAGAAAGGAGGAAAGATAAGAAAAAAATAGAAAATATTAACAACAATGGTAAATAAAGAAGCTCCAATTAGTGCAGATACTAGAAAGGAATACTAACAATAGTATTCAAGATACAAACCGTACAGAAAAAGGAAAATGAAAGGGAGATAATATACAAATGTAAGCGATAAGTTAAGGGATAGTAAAAATCTGAGAATAAAGAGGTTTTAAGTACAAAGAAATATAAATTCACAAAATTTAACACTTATCTGCTTGAGAATAATGGCCACCATGTATTTCGCATAAAGCACCAAATAAGATCTGAGGTACCTGGGGTTGGTGCATTATGTGTAAGGGAGAAGCTCAAAGGTTTTTGGTTGTCACAAGCTTTAGCAAAGCCAAGTTGGATCTGGGGGATCAGATCCAAACCCATTTGTTCAAGATAGAATAAAAATTGACAACATCAGATTTAAGTAGTTAACTGTAGGGCCAAAATATTCAGGTGAAGCTAGCTAGGAAGGTGAGACAGTAGCTGAGTGTGCTGCAGAAGAAGAAGAAGGGGGTTTCTTCTTAGGCCAATGTAAACCACAGAGAAACAAACCTGCTGTGGCCAGAACATTGGTTTTGAGAATGATCATAGCTTTGCACATCTTGGTTTTCTGCAAGAATCTTGGTATGAATGGTACTGAAGGAATGGCATAAAGGAGTCCGATGGGCAAATCATGGCTGAATCCATCTCTTGGGAGATATCTTTCTCTCTTGGTGAGTAATAGAGAAAACATGTTGCATTTGGCATTGGATTGCGAAGCAAAGAAATTACTAATAGGCTTTCCCTTCTTACATAATATCTTTAGAGATACTGATTTGTTGAAAGTGGGAACAGAATCTGCCTGCTCAACCTGTTCTCAATCATACTGGATGCTCCTAGGATATGTGTTACTATCAGAAAGCAATGTGATGATATGGCCCATTCCCATACCTGCATAGCTTCTCAGCAGAGGGAGTAAGAGCAGGATCCACCATGCTTATTTATGTACCATACCACAGCCATGTTGTTTAAGATGGATAAGGCACCTTCTCCTCCGTATTCTTGAAAAGCCCACAATGCAAGGAAAACCACACTCATCTCAAAGACACTGGTGTGCAGTTTAGCATCATCTGTCGTACAGATCCCTTGGACCATCCTATTCAAATAATGCCCTTCCCAAACCACAGCAGCCATGAATCGTCGGTTATAGTGGCTGCTAGAACAGGCTGAATAAAGGTGTTCCTGTACTGAGATGTTCTGGGTTTTGTCTTCAATGACAGGCACTTCAAAAAAGTATTTAATAGTTTTATGGGATTTTTTCATGGGCTGTGTTGTTTGACACTAGCTCTTAGTGCCCACAGAAGAACTCTCATGCATAGTCTGGCTTGTGGAATTTTGTTGATGTTAGCCTCCAAAAGGCTTAAGACTCAGATAACTGATGCTGTGACCAGTCTTGGGTTTTAGAAGAGGTAAAACACAGCTTGAACTGTTAGGTAAATACTGCCCAGAGGTAAAATGGCCAGTTGTCTTATTGTATCCAGCTGGTAGCCTATGAAAGTAAACAAATGGGATGGTTCCAGTTGGGATTTTGGAAGGCTGACTGTGATCTCCAAGGACAGGCACAACTGGAGTAAGTATTGTCTTGTCATGATATGTTTTTCCACTGTACACATATAAATAAAATGGTCATCTATGTATGGAAAGGTTTTTTATCCCTAAACGTTGCATATGGGTAGTAGCTGGAATAATGCAATGAACTCAGTGAACACCCAGAAGGCTATGTTGAGAACAAAAGCTTGGTTCTGAACTGTAGGACTAGCTCCCACTTGAAAGCATAGAAATCCCTGGGTGGTCTAGCAATCTTGAAGTAGAGATATGCATCTAGGATATCCAAAGAGCGCATCCAATATCCTGCCTGCAAACATTGCAGAACCAATTGTCATGACCATCCAGGATGACTCCTTCAGACATTGATTCACATGACTGAGGTCTAGAATAGGTCTGTGGTCCTGAGTTTCTTTGGGCACCAAGAAGAATCTTGAGTACTATCTGGATCCTCTCTGGTCTGGTTGGGCCTTCTGGATGGCTCATTATGTGAGAAGGTTTTTGACATCTTCCTGAGCCACCCTCCACTAATGGGGTAGCACTGGAGTTGGATGGGAGGATGTTGTCTAAGCAGTTTTAAAAATGGTATTGAGTGGCCTCTGGATATAATTTCTCTGATCCAATGGTTTGTGTGATGGCCAGCCACACAAGAAGATGCAGGGAAATTCATCCCCTGACTGGTCCCACAGTACGGCAGACAGGCAACCATTCAGGAGTCATACTGTCTGGATCCAGATAGGGACTACAGAGTCTTTAATGATGTGGTTGACTTCTGTCTTGTTAGTGACAGTTACCAGAAAAGTCCCCTCTAACCCACGAACTTCTGTCAACTTGCTGCTGCTGCTGTTGAAGTTACTGGGATTTCCTGAAGCCAGATGTTCTTAGCTCACTTATGGTTTCTTTGAAACAATCTCTGGAGGGTCAAGAACTTCAACATCTGTGTGCATTTTTCCCTCTTTTTCATACTGTTCCAGCTTATACCCAACTTTATCCCATTCCTTCAATGAGAACAATGATGAAATCTGGTGTGAAATGTTCCATAAAATATGTAAGGTGCAGCCAGGCCTGGTGTCGCACTGTGATGTCCAAGCCTGTAGATTTATCTGCTCTATCTGCTGTATTATGTAAAAGATGCATAGACAATGAAGTAATGGAATTAACACTGGCCAACTGGGTCTCCAACTGTTCTCTACAGCCCCCAGTAGGCAACTGTTTCAGAGTCTCCAGAGCTTTATCTGCCAGATCTCTCTCTGAAACTTCAAAACATTTGTCAAATAGTTAATTGGTCTACTAGAAAATCTGCTTGACACATAAAACACTCCTTCCCAAGCTAGTCATCATGAGAATACTTGTTTGGTGGAAGAATTGCCTTGGCATCCTCTGGTACATCATATTTCATGGCTTCTGATTCTACAATGGAGTCAACAAGAGATTCCTTACTTCAGTGGGACCCATCCTTTGTTGTCCACTACACTTTGTTGGGCTTCCATGGAACTGGCCCCATAACATCCACCTCCCTCAAAGCCTTGTCTGGAGGAACTACAACCAAGGCTGTTGGAGGGTTGAGGACCTACAGGCTTCTTGATCTCTTATTTAGGAGATGTGGGGTCATTGAGCCATGATTCCCTCTGTATCATCATTTCAAAAATTTCAACAAACTTGTCTTTTGGGGGGGAACATGGTGAAGCATCCCCATTATCAAAATCTGTGCCTGGAGAAGGGGACTCCTATGATAGAAGTCTTTATGCTTCTTCTTGTACAGACGTTTCCTAGTTGGGCTCAGGGTGGGGATTCATCTCAGATCTCCTGAGGCAAAGGTAGCCCCTACCTGGGATATCTCCTGTATGTCTGAGGTCCTCTGCCCTGATAGGGCAAAACAGATGAATGTACGATGTAAAGGCACTGCTTCAATTGTACATGAATGTTGAACCTGTTGAGCAGGTGTCAGTTAATGCTGGAAGATCTGATCTATCTCTCTGTGATGAGAAATCAAAAATATCAGTAATGACCATATCAACATTGATGCAGGGGCAAAATCCATCAGTGCTGACCAGCTGGCCTGAATATTCTGGTGTCAAGACCAAAGAATTGAATGTCAACAGTGCTGACACCAGCAACAACTCAGAAAAAGGTGGTACCCTAGTCAGCACTGAGCACCTATCAGCACTGATCCTCTGGGCATAGTGGGGGTCAGCACCAAAACTGTTGGGGCTGACACTGCCACCATTTCTGAGACATTGACAACAAGGAAGTCAAATCATGAGGTACCAAGAATATGGGCATCAAATCCCTATCCAATTGCAATAGTCTTCATGCCACAGAGCTAGACCTGGGATAGGAAATGTGATAAAAGGATCTTGGGTTTCTTCTCATGCCACCTTTGACATGGGAGGGGCAAAGAACACCAAACTGAAGCCAAGCCTTCACAAAAGCAGACACCATGTTGTTCTAACCTAACTGCATAGGGCTATACAGGAGTGAAAGGATGCAGTTGAAGTGGAATGGAATGAAAAAATTGGCAACTCCTGCTCTGAGGATGTTTCCCATTCTCTTCCTTGGAGCAGAGTCAATTGGCCCCTAACAATCTTGTCTTGCAGGAGAAATGAGGCATGAAAGAGTGATAGCAGAAGATGGCCCTGGAAAAGGAGAAGGAGTAGAATATGCTGGCACTATAGGAACTTTAGCCAGGATAAGCTTCTCCAAAATGAAATTTTCTAAATGTTATGGTCTCCATTTTTTCCCTTCTTTTCTTTTTCTAAACATTTTCAGTCTATTCTTACCGGTCTTCTCCTTTTCTTTAGAAGCATCTTCCTTCAAAAGACCTTTCAAAACTAGCTTGCTCCTTCTATCCAGAATGGTCATAATAATGAAATTTCTGTAGATTAGCAATCAAACTCAAGATGCTTGATCAGAAGACACACAATAAAGAGCCTGTGGGGATCTTGGTATGGGATCTTGTAGACACATTGCTTGCACTTTTTAAAGCCACAGACTGTCTCCTAAATTGGTGACATTTTTATGTAAATACAACAATGCAACTAAATATCACAAAAAGACTACATTCTAACACCTGAACTGCTGAGAGAGGCAGAAGGCAGAAAAGAAACAAAAATCTACTTTATTTTAAGCTAGTTAAAGAGGGAAATGGAGGTTTACAAGAGGGAAATAGCAAGGAGAAAAGTCAGAAGAAATTTTTCATAAAGATGGATGCTTTTAAGATGTAAAGAAGTTCAGAAACTGCATAGACTAACTTTTACTAAAGATATTGTACAAAACGAGTACTTTGAAGTAAAGGCACTTATCTGACCCAATGAATTACAGAAAAATAGGCAGCACTTAACCCAGCATTGAGAATCACTGATGGCAACAAAAAGATCTGGAAAGCTAGCTAAGAGCAGTACATTATGGCACACAGGAGAATATAATGCTAAGCTGAATTCTTGTTGCTGTTGTGGAGATGAGGTGCCCTCAGCAACCAGTTCACCCTTTCCAGTGTATAAAGACAGGACCAACTTTAACCCAGTACTTATTATCCTAACTGATGGAAAAACATCCTAGCACTTTGGCTCATTATCTCAATAAGTAAATCAAATAACTATGGGGAAAAGGAGAATTCCCTGTTTGAACCCTTGTGGTATTATTATATGATACAAATGATCCCCAATCAATATGCCACCAAACAACATTATCACATTTTGAAAGCATCCATAAAAACCTGATAAAAATCAAGCCTCAGTATAATCTCCCAGAACAAAATCCCATATACTAATTTATAACTATATTTGGTATTGTGACACTTTCTTTCCCTATTTGGCAGCTGCAGTAGCCAGCAATTTCTATGGTAAAATGTATGTGTCAGATATGGAAGCCCCATCAAACAGAAGGTTAGATAGAAATATAATTTGAAGTGTCAGCTAATTAAAGTGAAATATGGAGTAAACCACTGATAAACCATCACTTACATCTGAACCAGGTTACTTCATCATACTGCTCACCTAGTATTTCCAGAGGACGTAACACCTAGCAGAGCATGCAGGTGCTGAGTCTAGTAGTGAATCCATTATTTAAATGTGGTCCATTACCAATACTGCTAGATCATGTTTGTCAGTGTTAAATGCATCTCAAAACCTTATAACTAAATACTTAAGTCACCCACTTGTACTTGTGTTTTATTTTAAATTGGCTACTAGCATTTTATATAATTCTGTTTAGTGTAGTTGTAATTTCTTTATTGCATTTTTTTATTATTTTTATAGCAACTGGGTCATGGCTGAAATGGGTCCATAGTAGTCCAACTCACCAATCTATTAAACAAATAAACAATCAAGCAAGTAAATAAACAGAGACAAATTAATCAGTCACCAACATTTAAACAACCTCATCCATACTGCATAGCAACTGCCATGATTAACTATAGACTGAACAGCTTTGTGCATAAGAGATGATTCAAGCATGACTGCAACCTTGTGCTTTCTTCCATTATAAAAAAGTAAAGCTTTCCATATTTGTAAGTACTGAGTATTTAAGATGTTGGTAGGTGTGTTTCCTAAATACATTTTTAATATGTCCTAATCTCCCTAGTCAATGTATATTTTTCAGCTGGACAAAAGACCTCCTCAGGATTCCATACCATTTCTATTAAGTCATGGGACTTGGTGGGTTGGCCCCTGAGTGTAAGTACCAGTGCTAATACCCATTGTTCCCAGCCTTTCATATTTCTCCATTCCCCATCATGTGGACATAATTGATGTTCTGCTGTCCTGAAACAAAATACAAAAATGTAAATATTAACAAAGAGTTTTGCCACTCTTGAACCTGAACAGCACACTTGAGAGCAATGAACTTATGTTCTACTGCATGGACATGTAATAAATAAATTTGTATAAACAACATTAACAGAGTAGCACGTCTAATATCTGAAGAGCCTGCAAACTTCCAGTATAGACCCTAAGATGAACTCTGTCCCATTTTGGAACAGGACCACACTTAATCAGCCTGTTTTGAAGAACACTTGGGCCAAGATACAGTAGAGTTCTAGTGCTTTCACTGTCTGCCCAAGCTAAAGCTCTGAAGCTTCAGTACTTGTTGGATTAGTAATGCCAGCTCTGGTTGGCTTATAGAAAGAAATCTCCAGTCTTACGTCATAATGTGCGACAGTCATTACAGAGAGGGCAAAACAGTGTAATATGTCTGCAAATATCACCCATATAAGACATCAAAAGTCTTCCTACAGTATGACCTTTTTTAAAAGTAAAAAAAGGCTTTTTCCAACATGGTAGCTGAAGTGCACCCACACTTACAACAGACATCAATGTCAAATGTGTTATGCTGAGAAATAGCAAATATAATCAGTTCCCACAGTTAACAGCTGGTAATTTGTAAACAGACAGTGGACAAACAGCTGGACATCTGTACATTACTGCTACAGTTACTGTGCTGGACAATCTCTCATTGGAATTAACTACAGGACAGAGAGATATAGACAGGCTAAACTGTACAGGCACTAGCTAAACTTCGAGCCCACATGCACATCCAGTCCAAAAGGAAAAAGCTGTGTAACAATTATTAAGGATATTAGTGGACTACACAGTATTTGCATCACTTCATTAAGGGGTAAATTTTATACATTGTCAGGCAAACCCTCTTTCTAGCAATACTGATAACTATATTAAAAAGCTTTTCTCTTTAGCAGTAAGATGGCCGCAGGGATCTATGATAGCATTTCTGCTAGTTGTATATACCCAACTAACACAGCTCCATCTGTTTTCTATAGAAACGTTATTAATGCTGGCACTTTGAAGATTCCCCCATCCTGTTACTTGAGGAAAGAATAAAACTACAGACTGCATATTATGTCTTAAAAGGAAATACATCAAGTGTACCCCATCCTAACACAAAACTGTTTCCTGTACAGTTTATAACATACAGCTTATACAAGGCAACTATACTGCTAGTGAGAAGCTAACACAGCTTAAATATTAGTGTTTGCCCATTCAACATTCTCATTTATTTTCTGTGCAGTAATCAAAAGCTACAATTACAATTCACAGCAACAACGTTTACTGCATGTACACCGTCACACTGCAGATGTTCTAATGTCCTGTGTGCGTTAAGCATAGCCTTGCAAAAGTGATTGTTTTTCATCCATTGCTGTAGATGTACAACACTTGTTAGAGTCTGGTGATTTTCTGACATTCTGGCATCAATACTGACCATAGCATTTTGCCCCATGGTCCAAGCAGTAGTCATAATAGAATGGTGTCATTAAATCATTTATATGAAGCTTTGCTGAACATAAAATGATGGGGGGGTCTATATTAGATATTCGAATGCTTAAAAGTTCGAATCACTATAGAACGAACTTTAGTGATCGAACGCTTAAAAGTTTGAATATCTATAAAAAGAATATTTAAAAAAAAAAAAGAAAAAAGTAAAGGGTTTTGGTAGGGAAGCAAGCCCCCCTGCACCCCTCACACCCCCCACTACTTAAATATACCAACTCCGAGATCACACTTCAGTGTGCTACAGTGTGGAAAAGGAAAATTTCCCATTTCCTACACTGTTGGGCGATCTTGAAGTTGGTATATTTAAGTAGCGGGGGTGTGGGGGGTGCAGCCCACCAAGTGGGGCCCCCTGCTTACACCCTTTAGTTTTTCTTGTTTTTATTTTGTTTTTGTTTTTTTGTTTTTAATTTTTATCTATATTCGAACATTTAAGCATTCGATCACTAAAGTTCGTTCTTTAGTGATTCGAACTTTTAAGCGTTCGAATATCTAATATAGACCATGATGGCTTTAATTTGTTCATTCATGCACTGCATTTGTTAAGGCACTAACCCCCTTTTAACTGCAGCAAGAGTGTCAGAAATGCTATTACCAGAATGAATATAATTTGTCCATCTTCTTAAAATTTGTCCACTAGCCACAGTTTACATTAAATATTCTCCTTTTTAAGACATTTTGTATAATGCAACACAACAGATTGTGATTTTACCCGTAGAGTAGATAATTGAGGGCTGACTGTCATAAACATGAACAACACCTCTGAG
Organism: Protopterus annectens; assembly: GCF_019279795.1. Classification (NCBI taxonomy): domain Eukaryota; kingdom Metazoa; phylum Chordata; order Ceratodontiformes; family Protopteridae; genus Protopterus; species Protopterus annectens. The sequence goes on along the minus strand of NC_056728.1, from coordinate 38,876,879 downwards.
ATTGACATTTTTATGTCAATCACTTAAAAGAGAAGTTATTCGTATTTGAAGCAGTCAAACCTTTTGAGTACCAGAGGTACGCCATAGATTCTTAAATGACATCTGTAGCTGTGGTTTTCCAAGACATTCCACTAATTTTAAAATCTTGATTTTCTTTTAACAATTTTACTAAAATAACATGATGCCTTGCTTATGTCAATGTCACACTAGTGTAACAGGTTGATCACGTTCTTAAATAGTCCTTAATTTTGATTAAGTGACCTTAAGGACTTCTTGGTCTACCTACTAATCCTGCCAAAAGTGAGTACATTTCCACCAAGATGGCAACAACCAAATATAGAGACATATAAAGTAAATAAAATTGAAATGTAAAAATGTAAAAATGTGCATGGTAGCATCCCAAGTCAGGCAGTAAAATCAGAAAATCAATACACTTTTTTTTTCAAAAATATGAGTTGAGTACAAAAACTGATATATGAGGATATACAAAATGTTCTATGATTAACTTTAATAATGGTTTCATGTACTGTGTGTATGCTGTGCATACGGGGTGTTGACTGTTATGTACTATTCCATACTTCCGTTTCACATCACATGGAATAATCTCTGTTCACTTCTTCAGGAGATCATATAGGGTTGTCCTTTTAGTATCTACCGTTTTGCCTGCACTGGACAACATTTATGAATACAGATTTTTTATAAGCTTTATATTTTAAGTTGACATCTCTTCACATGTGTTGTTTCATCATATTCTGTAATGAAATCAGAACAAAAGTCAGTCATGCCCATTTTAGTCAAGGTAGTGAGAAAGGTGGCATACCCCATGGAACACACTGTGATGATTTGTAAAGCACCCTGGTTGATTTACAAAGGTGACCACACACATGTATAGGCACAGAATACACATACCTTCCATCAATTCTCCTGTTTCCAGCTGTTGGTCATCTTGTGCGGCTAATGGATGAATGCCTAAGAAGATAACGAGGCCCAGAAGAGCCCAGCAAAGCCTGGGTTTTCTCATTTTGCACCTACAAATTACCTGAAAATAATAAAATAATATTTACTGTGATACCTTTTGTTCTGTTTAATAATTTGATGATTTCATTGCAACACAGTGAAACACAACACAAAGCCATTTGTGGACATGAAAGACTTACAAGATATACTAAGTGTTTTATATCTTTTCTTGTGTAAAAACCTTAGGCACACTTGGAGTATATATAGGTAGACAGCAAGATCTGTGATGTAATAGTCCAGTTTAAAAAATACTTTAGTGTTTTCTTTGGGAACTTTGGGATTTTGTGCTAATGGCTATGTCAAGGAGCACACATTACTCAGATACAGATATGCATTTTAGATTGATCATACCTTTGAATGCATATTTAAAAAAAATGCAGAATATTCAATTTCTAAACTCATGGCTATCACACTATTAGAATGTCTCATAATATTGCATGATACCGCATAAAACTGTCTAACACCAGAAAAAAAAAGGAAAAGAACAGATAAAATGACTGCACAGCTTGCAAACAGACTATTGTGCCCTTAGTAGAAAGATACATGCATAATGAGTAGAATTAAAAACAATGCTACAAGTTTTTGAATACTATGTTTCAAATCTTTTTGATGGACATACCTGTCCCATATTAAACCAATTTCCATGGAATACATAGACTCATTCCTCAAATATAAAGGCTGAAAGGCACAAAGCAGCAGTCTTAAGATGCTTAATACTACATCATTTACTACAGAAATTCACTGAAGAAAGTCATATTCATTCTATCAGTCCACACAGATAGACAGTAAACGAACAGTCCCATGACCACTCCAATATCTTTGCAAATGGGGACCAATACCCCAATTAACCAGTTTAGACATACTGTCACAGTATGCCACACAGTATTGAAAAGGTCCATTAGCCAGGAAACTCCAACAATTCCCCCAGCTCTTCCAGCATTTCTGGTCATATTTTCACTTCTGCATCCTTGTCACATCAGAGCTAAGTAACTACTGCAGTGATCTCATCTACTAAAATGGAATTAGTTCCACCATCTGCTTCTGGCAATACCTCTACAGAAGACTGCATGGTTACTGGATTCAACAATGTCTCCTAACAAGGTCAGAATTTATCTGCCATTGCAGATTGTAACACTTTCCATCAACTCTGGTGTTCATTAACAGTCCTAGGACTGTGCCAAAGATCTTTTGGCCTTAGCTCCTTGTCATTACATTAACTACTGTTGTTTTAAACTGGGTCCAGTTAGATGCCACATCCCCAGCCTTCTCCAGTTTAAAAGAAGTTCTGGAAGTGGAAGTTGAACTTATCCAGGAGGAAGCATTAAACAGACATTCGTAGGACACAGTTATGTCACATTTGGGCTTCTCAGGTCTGTCTGGCTATCTAGTTCAACTCAGCCAGAAATGATCAAATGACAATGCATCACCATTCTCAACTTGTGTCTAGAGCACACAGCTTCAATACTAATAGTATGATTACAAAGTCAGTCATTGAGCTTTTGACCAAAGAGCTCTGGTATGAAGTATATTTGTGACCATCTTCATATTTGAAGAAGGTGTTAGTCCATGATTATCAGAAAATTCCAGAAGTAATTCACCATTTCAGTTCAGATCAGGCAAGCCATTCTTCTGTGTCATGTCTCTCCTTGTGTCTCCGTTGTTCTCCACACAAATAATGAAATATTCTACCGAAGCTATAGAACCTGTATATGGTACCTTATGTAGCACTAACCACAAGGTGTCTAGGGAGGCCAGTACTGCAATTAGCTGTTAGGAGCATATGGATAAACAGTAGACAGAGCTTTCCTTTCAGCATCTTGCAATTACACTAAGGTAACACTAAATTTTACTGGTACAATCACCAGCTGAACAGCACCTAGCCAGAGGTTTGTATATTATTTCCATACCCATGCAGAGACAATCCTGAGGGTCAATTTCAGAGCAGGTGAGGCACCACCTACATCTAAGAAGTCTGGATCAGAATCAGTGCTATCTGTATGTAAGGTCGGTTAAGTCTAGCAGTTACTTTCCCAAGTCTCTCACAAACTCTGGCTCCTTCCACATCACTGAAGTGACTATATTCCAAGATCAAATTTCAATTGCTATTATCTGGTGCATCTTATCCTTCCTGTTCCTGCCTGCCACTTGTCTGTTATTGCACCTGACTCTCACTATTTGCCTTGCTAATGAGAGGCACATATGGCAGCTCCATGCAGTTTTTCCCCAGATGGACTACACTGGTTGCCAAGCAGCACTGTGTTTGCCAGCAAATGTCACTCTCGACTCGAGCCTGGCTCCAGGAGTGGATCCCAGTATTCCTGTTCTGTGTAGGGTTCTTGGATTCTTTCAGTAAAACATAATGAGTCACTGTGGGCCAACAGTCAGTCTGCTCCCTATTCTCAAATCATTTTCTGAAGCTCCAGACAACACAGCTTATAGCACTAAAGAACACAAGGGTACACAAAAGGCTTCATCATCATCAACATAAGGACACAGTCCATGAACATAATGCTATTTAACTATGTAAAAGGAAAGCTAATTACTATGCCATATACAATATTGTATAAAGCTAGGGAAGAAATGTGCCAGAATATTAGCTTTAGAAATGCACTGTTCTTGACTTTTTGTGAATTATAGCATGTGCCACATTACACCTAATAAACACCCTATTGCATTTAACTAACTGTGTCTATGTCATTTGCCTGAGGCACAGAAGTAAACAGGTACATTTGCTTTTTCCAAACTGCATTATTACATAGCTTATTTTTGGCACTAAAAATAGATCATTACAAACACAATTAGAATAGGCACCAATAAACTTTTAAAAATAAATAATTGTCACGTTACTACCATTAAACCTCAAAGCCTATGATCATCATTGAACCCAGCCACCCAGAAACCTTTATATTTCTTATTACAGATGTGAAAAAGCAATTAATTTAAGTGGATCTTGATACAGAGTCTTAGAGAAGTTAACTGAATGTATCAGTCTACTCTGGAAACTTGAAATGTATTATGAATCTTCAGAGGTCTACAAATAAGCTGTTTCTCATTTAGTGTCTGCACATATTTAATTGGTTATTTTAACTAAATGCTGTTAGAATTACAACCAAGGTAAATGCACATAGTCCACTGTTAAAAAAGACAGCATTGATTTAAAAGCATATACCTTTAATCTCTAGTTGGTGCACTCATTAGTATCAAACACTACAGCATGACAGCCAGCTCCATGGCATAGGCAGATGAAGCCCTGATACACTGCAGATGACCTCAGTTTGATTAGCACCTCATATGGCTACAAGACCTGACCAGGGAGAATGGGAGTGAGTGGCCACTGATGGCTTTCCATTCTGGATGGGAGGAGGTAGCTCTGGATTGCCATATAGGTGACACCTTTGCATTAGCACTAGGTGTTTACCTTTTGGAGTTCTGAGATAGCCAAACATACACTGCCATTAGTATATTCACACTATGCAGCCAAGGGAAAATTGGCATATGGAGACAGTCTTCCCCTTGGAAGGCAGTGATTGCAAACTCAGATGAGCTGCCAAGGGGGATGTGGAGTACTCCCAAGGGAACAGGGTAATCCACCCCACCAGGATGAGCGAGCTGACCCACTCCCTACCACTCAGCTCTAACTGGAGAATGGTAGGTTGATAAGGATTCCCAGGCAGGAACAAACTGGCCACAGTGCTCTCACTTAACCTGGAAATAGTAGGTTCCCCTTCTGCCAGAATGAACAGTCTATTTGGGTAAAGGCAAAAAAGCCATCAGGCAAGGGTTTAAGGTGGATAAAAAAAACAATACCCACTACTACGTGCCACTACAGTAAAGAGTAAAGCTTAACTATAGGCCTGCACTAAAAAATAAAATCAAAAATAAATAAATAATGAGGACCTGAGAACAGGAACGTATAAGAGTAGTTGGAAACTTGTAAAATGGAAGAAATAAAGTAGAAGGGGAATTTTCCATCAATAAATGTACTTTTTAACAAATTAAAGAAAAGACAAGAACAAATTAACAAGTTCAGAGGATGAGGTTCAGGTAAAACAGCACAAATAAATCAACCACAAATTTCTAGAACCTAATAAGTGAAAAATGGAGTCAAACAAAGCAAAATTCAAGTTGTTAAGCATACATGATTATGGTGGCAATTACAGCACTGGATCAGTATTATAGTTTCATTACTACAGGTCACATGCTATAAGTTATACACTACTGCTGTGATTATGATTAAAATGTAAATCAGCTTTTGAGTTAACAATGCAGACAATCATACAGATTTTCTAATTACATCTACATCATAATTACAACAATGGATTAGTATTATTTTAGGGTGGTTGTGGTGGTGCAGTGGTTAGCATTGCTGCCTTACAGCAAGAGGTTCTCCAGTTTGATTCTTGACTAGGGTGCCTTCTGTGCAGAGTCTGCATGTCCTCCCTGCAGTCACATGGGTTTTCTCTGGGTACTCCGGTTTCCTCCCACATCCCAAACACATGTTGAAGGTGAACTGGACACTCTAAATTGTCCCTAAGTGGGTGGGTGTGTGCCTTCTGTGGAAGGTTGGGGACCGGGCTGGCAACTTGCACCATAAAACTCCACTGCTAATCATTCTGTAGACTGTTATTCTGCTGTGGCGATCCCTATTGTGAAAAGCCGGAAGAAGAATGATTAGTGTTATTTTTTTCTTTACTACATGTCACATGCCATAAGTTATGCACTATTGCTGTGATTATGATGTAGATGTAATTAATAAATCCCCATGATAGGCTGTACTGTTAACTCATAAGCTGATTTATGTGTTGCATTTAAACTTGATGGTATGAAGCCACTTTTTGTATAACCCACCAGAAGACGGTCATGCGTTTGCCATCTGAAAGCTTGCAGTAATTTATTAATCTGAGTTCTTTTAAATAAAGTATACATTTTTTACAAAGTTTTGCTTTGTTGTACTCTGTTTTTCATGTGTTGGTACCAGAAATATATGACTGATTTACTGATAAAGGCATGCAAATTACCAATACCTCAACATAAGCATATCACCTTCATAAAAATATGGTCCTAGATTTGCTCTAGAATTATGTCATAATGAAATCATTAAATATATCCAGTCCACATGCTCATATACATTAACTATATTAGATAAGGAACTATTTTTCCAGGCTTTTTATTATATGTCCTCAGATCACCATTAACTGTTCCCAAAATAGAGAGCACCATGACCAAGGTACCATATCTGACAAAGGGAACCCAAACTGCTTTGTTTGTATACACAAATCAACTCTGTCATCTCATAATTCAAAATCTCATCTAAAGACATCCCTCAATAAATCATTTGCCTTAAGCCATTTAGCAAAAATGCACAATGAAGACCATACAGTCTGCTCTTTACATCAATAGCAGACAATGCACATCACCTGCAGTGTATTGTGAAGATACTGTGATATAAAAGAATGGCATTACAGTCATACTCAAGTTAAATATCCTCAGCCCCACCAGAGTGGATGACTGAGACAGGTAGTACAGAATCTGTGATTTATACTCCTAAATCTTCAGCAAGAATGCTAGAAATTTTATCTCAGAACTGTTTATATAACTGCAATGAAGACTTCCTCAGATCCTTATACAAAACAGAGAGCATAAAAATCTTTTAATGACCAGTAAAATTGCTGAATGTCACATCCAAGTGTATCCTTACTTGTCCAAGTAAGCCTCAAGCAAGACATCTACCCAGAACTGCTAATCCCATACCTGCTGTTAACCTGTTCAAACAAAAGCAAGTGATACCTCACCACATAATGGTCTACCTTCAGGACTCTTCGCTTATTAGCAATACCAGCATGGGGGTTGTTGAAAAATGCTTTTGCCAGATACCAACATACTGTACGGACTATGAGGCTAGTATCCACCCTTCAGTAACCTTTTCTAAGACATTTACTAGACTGTGTAAAAATAACCAAACCTTGAGAAAAACATACTGTTAGGCTTTTAATGCCATACATGAAATACTAGAAATGATGTATTCTCAAGATCTGCAAATTAAGCTAAGGATAATGGGACTATAGTTTGCTAGGTCTCTGGTTGGCGTCACCTTGTGGAAAGGTAATAACAACAGCTGCTCTCCCAGCAAGAAGATATACCCTGTGTCTAAGTTTAAACAGGTTCAGGAATTGTTCTGCGCGGGCATGTTTGGTGCTAATAATTAGGTACCTAAGTGCGTTGTCTGGGCCTAGAGAAGTGGCAATTTTAGTATATGAGGGCCCAGTCAGAACATGTTTCTTGTTGATATTGTGAGATATATTGGAGCCAGGGACTTGTGGAACTTCAATTACTGGTTATGTGGAGACGTTTGCACAAAATATAGATATGCCATCATATTAACTGTAACCTTAGGGTCAGAGAGCATGATGCCATTTTGAATTAAATTACAGCATTGTTGCATTTTATTTCTTAATTTCCAAATGTAATTAAATAAGGGCTTATAACTATCCTTGACTTCAGCATTAGTTTCAGTGTGAGTTTAGCTTTGATCCTCCTGATGGTATTTTTTAGTCCTTCACAGACAGTTTTGACACAGTATGTAGTATGGATAGATTTGGATTTCTTACACAGCTTTAGATAATTTTTGTTCTTTTGTGATAGAGCTTATTTATAGTGGCAGGATATCAGGGTGGTTTATTTTTGAATTTCTCATTATCTTTTGTTCTAGTTGTAACTGGGACTAGAGCTCAACTGCCTATGTAGCAGCAGATACAGAATTAGAATTAGTAATATTGCCAGTAAATACTGAGGTCATTGCAGAATTTGAATAAGTTAGCTCATTTTAAGTCCTTAAATTCAGAAGTGCTCATACAGCAGCATTAGAGATTGTAAAGGAAAAGATCACGGATTTGTGATTGAATTTAGACAGAGTTGGGATACTTACAAAGTGACACAGGTAGGGGTTATGCTGGCAGGGATGATGCCTAGAATGTTCTGACCCCTAACAGGCTAGTTTACTATCTGTTCTATAGAATCATCATTTATTAAGTCCTAGAATATCTGGGCATGTATAACTTTTATGGTATAGGTGCACCAGTTTATCAAGAGATAATTCAAATACTCAAAACTAAAAATTCTTTTTTGGGGGTTACTTCCACAAGCATATTTAGCATCTCACATGATCACGTCAGGACATTGAAAGTGCCCTGTTACAAGATATAAGCTGACTACTTTGTTTAGGGTAAGTCAGAATTTTCTAAGCTTGATTTGTGGGCCACGCGGAATTTGTCTAGATGTAACATACACAGATGCATTCAAATTGCAAGACAGCCTCGATATCAGGCAGTTCATTATTTATAGTTCTGGCACTGAGAAGAGCAACTGTGTTATGGTCTTACTTGGAGTTTGTTGTAATTTTATGTGCTATGCTGGGGTATCCAGAAGTCGGACTTTACCTAAAAAAAGGCACTATGGAGGCAGCAAAGGTTTTAGCCAATACGCAAAAGCCATGGAAGAAAGGTGTATGGTGTCCCATGCAGAGAAAGTATGCCTATCTACCACCTCATTCCAGGCTGACACAGTGGACCACCCCTAGAATTACATCATTTTTTATCCAATTATTAAAGCCAACTATCTTTTCTTTGTATTAGGCATTATTCTAGGTGACGGTAGGATTTCATTTAGGACCAGAGTCTTATTTGAATTTCACATATGCATGGTAAGATTCCACATGTCTCTCTGCATGTCCCTTAGTGTTAAACACTGCAAGTCATTTACATTCACTCAGGCTACCGCAAGGTTGCATTCATATTTGCCAGGTGTGAGGGACTGAGGAGCATTTGTAACATTGTGGATCCTGGCTCCAGGGAGACAACTAACTCTCGCCCTATCCTTGTCCACCTTTGTCAGCATGGAGTCTGAGGGCCTGACAATGCATTCACCAATTTCTAGGACATTTCCATTAGTAACTCACAGACTTAGTGGCAGTGGAAGGTTTACAGTCTGCAGCCTGGTGAATACTATACGTGAGGGTATAATATTATGTTGATAGATTAATGCCGAGACTTAGTTTTCCTGATTCTAGAAGACGTGGGAAGTGTTTTCTAGACAGCCTCAGTGGTATCAGGTCTTGTCAAATATGTCAATACATATCTGCAAATAAAGATACGTTTATTTATTTGAACCCTATCTTACAACCACTTATATGTTGTCAGTGATTCAAAATATAAGGCAAATAAAATTCATGCCAATGGACACCATAGCAGATTCCCCTCGATAATCTTAGAGTAATGAGAGACCTCTGTGCATCTTTATGAGAGCCACTGAGTTCAGGTACATAGTCACAGTTAGTTGTATAAATTCTTCTCTAAACCCAAAGGCAAGCAAAATCCTCAAGAAATAATGCCATTTCACTCTGCTGAGAGAAAACCTTCTCCACATCTAAACATTATTGCAAGCTAATCATCATTTTCTTGAACATTGTTAGTAGCCTCACCCTCAGTATGTTAGCAAATATCTGCTGCCATGCCAGGATTTCAGATTAATCATTTCAATTATTTCTGACATGCACTTCACAAATCACAGAGCCATAATGAACATAAGTAACTTATACTCAATGGTTATTCTGCAAGAGGATAGCACACAAATATTTACCTTCCTTTGGTAAAACTACTGTGACAGTTTTCTTTCATGATTGGGATCTCAATCTCATATTAAGAACTTCACTAACACCCAACCAAATAAGAGACTACTTTATCGTTGTTACGTTTTCTGATTATTATTGAAAAGTCATCAATACCCACTGTTTTATCTAGCACCTGTCTTTTCATTACTTCCCTAATTTCTTCCATAATTATGACAGCCATCAGTTCATTAAACTCATCTGCCATTACTGTTAGCACCACTGTAGGCCACAAACACTTCTGGGTATTTTTTTTCATATCCTTTCTATTTAGCTTCTACAATGTATAACCCATCATAATAATCTTTAAATATCTCCAAAGCCAGTACCAGAAATCTGAGTAAAGAGTTTGCTACTTTGGCAATAATTCCCTGTGAGCACTGTTGTTACAGATGAACTGCCAAGAGAGCCTTTTGATATTCTGAGAAGTTATGAAAGAAAGTATCTTTACGCAACTATTTCAGGAAATCATATTTCTTATCTAAGATATCAATGATATCTTGTCTAGCCTCTTCATTTCAGTTTGTACTATTAAAGCTCTAGTCCTTAATTTACTCTTGACAGCCTCTGTTAGACCCTTTTAATCTTTAAGGCCTCGTTTTTTCCAAAGGTTTGCTGCATATATTTTCATTTCTTTTTTATCTTTTCCAATCTCTCAAGCAATGGCAGATCCTCTGTTCTGAAGTTATCTACTGCAAGTTGGTTAATCCATTTATCAAACGTATGTTTTTAAATAAGAAATGGGACAGTCCCATTGATAGGCTGGATAAAAAAGCATGATCACAAATCAATACTGGATACATGAATCTGTAAAGGTATATATTTTATCAGTCCTATAGCTTGGCATTTACTTTTTAGAACAATAGGTGTGGTCCTGGTCTTCATGCATTACTGTAGAAACATTAGTCAGTGTCAAGGCCCTCATATAAGCCCTGTATATATCATATAACCCAAGAATGTGAACTGTTCTACTGTGACTTCATATATTTCCTGCACTTGTCACCATATTCCAGTCTTCATTGTTTATAGTTATCCTATCCCATTATCTATATAAACTCTGCTAGTGAAGTACCTTGTGAAAAATACGCACTGAAAATTGTAAATTTGGTTCCCCCGGGAAGCCCTAATTCCTTCATAGCAGCCTGTCTCATCTATCAGTGTTTATTCCACTGTAAGTGGACATGTGCTTGGTATAGGAACAGCCAGTCCCCTTTGCCTAACAACTTGAAAAGTAAACATTCTACTCCTTATCCATATACCTTCCATAATGTTTCTCTTTTATTTTCATTGAGGCGTGTCTCCTGCAATGCCACAACTCAAAGATATGATTGCTTCAAATATGCTACTATTCAACTGTTCCAAGCCAGTTTCATCTACCCATTAATATTCCATAAGATGAATCTTATCCTCCATTACCAAAACTGCCTATAGTCATGCTCCACGCCTAATTATTATTTTTGCAACTATTTTATACAGATAAGTCCAACATAGCTAAAGACTGATACAGCAAGTTAATGGGAATGGAAATTTTGGTAGCAGTAGTAAACATAAACAAAAAATAAAAAAATAAATAAAATAAAAGATAAAAACACCAGAACTTGAACATTTTATTAACTCACCACCTGTAATGAATGTACAGCTAAAGAGCAATAGATCAAATTTCCCATTTGGCTTTGTGACAAAAAGCCATGAGTCAATACAGCTTTTCTTGTATTCTGATTTCAGGGGGAAAGAACAGTAGCATACAGTTCTAACAGTGTGCCTTTTGATATCCACAAGTAATTATTTCAGCTTCTGTGAGGGAAACACAGAGCTATCATTTATGGTCAAGCTTATGACATGCAGCACATGGCGTGCATAACTAACCGCCCAAGCCACACAATATTCCTTGTCTTCTGATTAACAGTGATGAGGAAGTAAAACCTTGCCACAGCTACTTACCCTCTTCCAAACCAAGTAGGATTCATCTGCTGCATTACCACAAATAATTACCCTTAGCCAGGATGCTACCCTTCTTACCACAAATTAGACAGGGACACAGAAAACCACTGAGAAAAATACATACATTTTAAACATGTTAACATATTCTTTCTTAAGAGTAGCTTGTCTGGGGAACAGACTATTTAAATTAACCAAGAAAAAAAAACAAACAAGCAAAGTGTAAAATCTAGGAATGTTACTTCTGTCCTTGTTTAATTCTGTATAGTAAGAGACAGAGGTCAGAATATACTTAATTGGCTAACTTTCATGATAAAAGGAGTATAACAGGGTTATGTAACGTTTTCTCTTTCTTTCTTTTCGCTAGGAAACTCTGCTTGCAATAGTGGAAGCACTCAACACTATCTTGAACACTGACTCGGAAGCTAAATTTTACTTGCATCCTTGTTCAGCAGGCTGCATTGTTTTATTTTTATTTAGAATTTAAACCTCACCTTGCTAATTCTCTCCAAGGTTTTGTCGGTGAGGATTAAGTTACATTTCACTTGATTTAACTCTACAGTGATTGGGGGTCTAGTAATATGAAGTTGGTGTATGAGCAGTGTGAACAAATAGTTTCTAACTGCATGCAGTGATTCACTACTTGAAGGGAAACACAGCTCATCATTACTTTACACAAAGGTTAGTGGATGATTACATCTAGCTTCCAAAAGTCATAGAAGGAGCAAAATCAGCAAAAGAAATCAGTAATGCAGGGAGCTGACAAAAGGCAATCCTATGAATTATGACAGGAAAGGAAAATAAGAAGCCATGGACTGAGGGCGATACATCTTAACCAAAAGATACAAAAGAAAACTGATAAGGTAAGCCAAGTAGTCTGTCTATGTCAACAGATTCTAAATTTGTGCTTCATGCATGATGACTCCACCAAAAGCATATGGCATTAATAAGAGTTAAGAAAGTAACATGAGTCAAGAGTTAAGCAGAAACCACTGAAAAGAATGGCTCAGTTATATGCAAATATTATTTTGGTGAAATGATGTAGAAGGTCTAGCAGTTTTATTTGCCTGCTTGTTAAATGCTTCCTCCACATTATTTTCAGCATAAAAGATGTGAGTTTCTTTTGCAATGACCAGCAGTGCACATATGAGCAGTGCAAGGTGAAATACCTGAAAGGACATTTATATCAACTTGCACTGGAAAGAAAATTAAGCTTTTTGTGGAAGAGGGCTTGCAACCCCTAGCCCCCCCCCCTCCACACACACACACACACCCTCTACAAGGTAACCCCTAGATCTGAGGCCATCTTATCTCAAGGAAAACAATGCAGTAACCATTATTTGCAGCTCAGAAAACTAATGACACAACAAATTGAGATTTGCATATTTTTCTTCTCTCAGCCATATGGCTCCATCTAAACCAAAATTTCTCTCCTGATTAATTTTGCATAATGTATCTCTCCTTAGTATGGACTGGCTCTTTTGATCATAATTGGAGTCACCCCCCCCCACCTCTGCTTTGTTAGTTTTCCCTAGCTCTTCTCCCACAGTTGTTTGCTTGAAAGAATGACCTCATAGATATTCATTAACATGTCACAAACACTGAAGAAATGTATTGAGAAAATCAAAGGACAGTTATTGTTGTAGTCTTTATTCATTAACATGGAGCTATCTATTTGCAGAGGAAGGATTCAGATAAGAAAACTTTACAGAAGTGTGACAAAATTGTTTTGTTTAAAGACATGGAACAGATTCATTAATGCCTACACTAAGTGTACATTGTGTACACAATCTGTATTGAAGAACATCCCCACAACATTTTTTTGTGCTTTCTAGTCACTCAGAAAGATTACACTAAGTATAAATGTAGTCTACACTGTTGTGGTAACCTTTATGAATCCCCCTCGATATTTAAGGCTGCAAGAAAATCAGTAGGAAAACATATTAGAAGTAAGAAGGAGTGAGTTATGCTTTTTTTGTCTGTTCACTCAGAACAGTATGTGATTGGTGTACACTTAGTGTAAGCATTAATGAATCCCAGGGATAGTTCAGCACAGTTACATTCCATACAATTTGCTACTAGTACTAAAAGATCTGAAGGAAATTTTGATGTCAGGCATCATTTTCATGTTGCTGAGTAGATGACGGCTGAGCAGTGAAAACTATGGATGGAAACTGTGGGCAGTGGGAATCAGTTTTTTTTTTTTTTTTTTTTTTTTTTGTTAGAAGCCAGTTGAGTACTGTATGTCTGCCCACAATGGATTTGGTTTTAGATAGCTTAGACTTAAGTTTGTGAATCACTGTCATTAATTGGTCAGCTCAAGTGGGTGTTATAATTGTTGTTTTTGTAAGCATTTTTTTACAAAACTGATGAGCTGCCAAGACATTCTGGGGAGGGGACTGCTGCTTCCCCTCATTTGGAAAGGTCATTTTTTACCTTTTGTCTTTAATATATGCACCCTTCCATTCATGCTAACAAATCGAAACTGACTCCTATAGTGACCCCATGAACAGCAACTGCCATCCATGGAGTTTAATAGGCAAGAAGAAATGGAAGTAGATTGCTAGGTCTTTCTTCCATTTGATGTATGTAACAAATCACAATTTAAGTATAACTATGCATCTATTACTGTAGAATACAAGAGCTTATGCTAAAGCCTAGGCAGTTTTTTTATTTTTTTAATAATTATTAACATGTTTCCCTTAAGTCTTGCAACTCCAGTGTAGAAATGAAATATTTGGAACAAACCATAATTCAACATTAAAGGTCTTAACATCAAACAAAGGTTTCCTCTCAACAGACAGTAACAGACTGAGCAGAGAGGCAGCTTATCATGGATTGGGTCATAAGAGATTGTTTTCACTTCTTAATTTTCCATGGATAAAATGTACATAGTTCCAACTTGAGTAATATTTGATAAAGCAGATTTAATGCAAAAAGTTGTGTTCTACTGCTGACTTAAATGAAGACTTAAATAGTGATAAAAGCACTTCAATAATCTGCTATTAAATATCTGCAAAATATAATGTGTCATTACAGTCTCCATCTACCATATGGGACTCATTATGAACTACGATCAAAGCTAAATTGTGTCTCACAGATTAATCTAGTTATTATATGACTCACTCTCCATAATTCAGATAAATTAATGCAATCTGGAGATGTAAACACTGAAATATGTCTTCAATACAACACACTTTGATGTACTGAAGTTAATACCATTCTCTGCTCACCACTTACAATTTACTCAAAATGTCTGGCCCACAAGATGCTTCAGTGACATTAATAATAACTAGTAATTCACAAAATTTATCATCCATACAAGAAAATTTATCCTAGTGCTGCTGAAATGTGAATTGGATAATATAGGTCCCAGAACTGACAACAATTAACCATCTTCACAGCGTGTTCTTCTGAACAGAATTGGTATATATTTACTTCCTGTGACTTTCCTGAAAACTGTCTGGCTGTCCAACACATAGCATAATTACTGATGTTACCAGAGTCTAGCCTAATTATGCCAACATATGTCAAAGAATCAAAATCCATAACTAATGCAGACACACAGCATCCACTGACAGACCCAATTCTAGTATTACATTCAATAGTCTGACAATGCTTCAGACTGGATTTTACTGAACATTGCGTCTGTGAATGATATTGAAACATATGACATTCGGTGATGGCTAGTTAAAATCCTCCCCAAGGTGATTACAATTACTAAGGGGTATAGGTGCTCTAACAATGAATGAGGGCTGAAGAGGGGCTTTATTCCCCTGTAAAATATTTTATTTATGTATGTCATGTAAGTTTATAATTTTATTTTATTTAACAGGACATTTTTTTAGTTCATCCTGGGTATACAAACAAAAAAGAAAAGCAAACCAAAGCAGAAAAGACCTTTGTACATGTGAGTTCAGACAGGTAAAGTTTTGTGATGGCAACGTAAAAGCTTATAGTTATTAGTTATTCTAGGGCTTGTAATGTGAGATGATGGTAAGAGAGTAAATGTAGTTAACTATATACAAAGGTGATATACAATATAAACAAGCAGTTTGTTTTTGAAGTATTTACAATATTTACAATAACAACGTTGTTCCAAAGAAAGAAAAAAAGAACAGAATTTATCACAATTTCAATTGGACTTCACAGTGAGAGGACTAGGGGGAAAAAAGAGGAAATGGGAGTAACATGGGCTAAAATGGGAGGAAATAGGATGAATGATAAGGTAGGATAAAGAAAGAGGTTTATGGTTTGGGAAAAAAAGTGGAAGAGAAACTAGAAAAAAGACAGGTCATCAGTATGTGACTTGTTTAAATCATACAAAATTTTTTTTTTAAAAAAAAATCTTTATTTTTTTTTTATTAATTTGTCATGTTTTCATTTCCAGAAGGGGCATTCTGTACATTCTGCTTTGAGGAAACATGCCTGACTCATTATGCTAATGTTCAGAGAAGTTAATCAGATTTGTAAATGGGAAAAAGGGGTTGAGGATGGATGGATGGCGCTCTCTCTTATACATCTAGGTTGATCCTGTAACTTATCTTGACCTTCATATTTTTAAAAACTAGTTTTTTGAAATGCCTTGAAAAATATACTAAACAGACTTAAAGGTCTAATTCTGGAAATTATAGTTGTCAATCTTCTATTAACAGTTACAAGAGTTTCTGCTTTCTTCTACACTTCACAGATACAACTACACCACAAGGTTTTAATAAACGTATTTAAAGATTCACAGGCTGAATTCTTAATCAGGAAAACAGACAGTGTGGGACCATGAGTGACTGTTTTAATTATATTCATGGTTGTAATTATGTTGTTTTCATGTACTTTTGGACTAGAATGATTCTAAGTAGTTTCGGAATTAAGCAGAGGAAAAGTTCTCAATTATTTGTTTGTTGGTGTACGCAGCTGGGTAAAGTCTACTTATAATGGAAACTCCATTCAGAAAAAGCTCTGGCAGAAACAGTGAATGCTCAGAAAATAAAAACAATTCCTTAATACAATGTATACATTTAAATTACAGAATAATGACCATGCACAAAACTAAACACAGCCACAGCCATACATATATATCACATATATATATATATATATATATATATATATATATATATATATATATGTTCCTGTCAGTAGCATGTTGCAAAAAGAATGAAGCCCCGTCTACAACTCAGATGACCCAGGTTCAAATAACTGTCTGACTATTATGGTAGTCAATGACATGAGGGAAAGGAATTGATAATAATGCCCATTCACATATTCTAAGAGGGAAGGTAAGAGGACATGCTGGGAGCATGCAACCAGCACACAAGCTTTGGTGGTGGTATTTATGTTCTGACAACAGGCAGTTGCTACACTGCAATGTGGGTGGACAAATGAAGGACATATCATGTACACTGGAGTGGTTCCCTGATGGCACCTGTGCATGTCCACCTCATGACACAATCCAGTACATCAGATGAAAAGGAAGGGATTAATCACTAACTATGTTTCAACCTAACAGCCATCTGAAATATAATGGCCCTTCTCCTGCCTGCTCATCCAGGCATGAATAGCTAAGAGGCAGGATCCACCTGGTGAAGGGACACACTGGAGAATGCTCCAACAGTGGTGGTGGTACTTACTGTCAGCACAAAACTATAGGACAGGTGAAGGGCATGATGTCAGCAGCTGCTGTCCTCAATCAAGTCAGGTTAGGTAACTTTAAAAGGGTCCAGCAGTTTAAGTAATGAGCTTTGAAACAAAGTAGCATGATGTAAGCATTGCATAATTATTTGTTTTTCATCAGTTCTGTGTTAAGCTTTCCCTAGTAGCACTGCTAGTTTTGTCTGTCTTGTAATTCAGTCTACAGTTATAGTCAGGGATGGCAAATGCCCCTTTCCTTATCGTTAAATGTATTTATTTCTCTTAACCTTCTTTTCAGTAGCAACTGAATGGACTTGGCAATGAAACTTGCAAGCTAGCTATACGATAAGTTTAGAAGGAACAACATCTAATCCTACAGAGAATCAAGGTTTAATGGTCAGAGGAAGTTTTTTTACATATATCTGGCTTCCTAATTTTATGGAAAATGTCTTCAATGTATGGCATATATATGTAGTACCCAAAGACTGCACTAGGCCTTGGATGCGCATATCTGATAGTGCTTCTTTAAAGTGGGAACAAGAGCTCTGCAGTTTGGGCACTGGACAGGTGAGCACAGGGATTTGCGGCTTGGTATGCTTTGAACTAATTAAGATTCTGATTCTCTATTAAAAAGGTTTGGGGACATTTTCCTGTGACATGTGAGTTTGGAAATAATTGCTTCTTATCTTCCCTAATAGTTATGGTTCACATGTTCCTAAAGGGGTGAAGTTTTGCAGAAATTTGCAGCAATGGGCCACATAACGTCCCTGGGCAGGCATTAATTACACATTAACACACACCTTGTCAGGCATTATTGCTTGCTTATTTATTTATTTACACTTCTTTACTTGGAAGGTGCACAAATGAAAGACTGACCGATTGCATGTTCAGCAGTGGTTGCATGTAATGAGAATAGCAACAAAATGTATATAACAACAATAAATGAAACATTAAGACAGTCATAACAATGTTTAAGAAATTGCTGTACATCATACATAGAAAATACCAAAGAAAATTGCAACTTAGCATATAAAAACAATACTAAGTAGATAATACACAAGAAATACTTTGCATGTATTTACATAACACATAATGTCCCAGGGGTTCTACTTCTGTCCCTCATTGCCAGGGGCCACAGGTGCTGACTGAGGTTTCTTTTTGGGGATAAACTCTTGCCTAGGCTTGTAAGGGCCCTGAGGCCATTAGTCTAGTAACCTCCTATGATCCTATGACAATTATAGGTTACAGTGAAGAACTGAAGGCTGTAATGAGCTTAACCGAGAACAGTTGGCATTGAGAGAAAGCATTTGGTTAAGTGTAGTTTATGTAATAAGTCCTATATTGTAACAGTCACATTGATTTTGTTTCTGTATGAACTGTTTGAGTTGGGGTGGGAAATAGTAGTTAAAATGCCTGTGATATATGTTGTGAGATATTGCCACAGTTCTGAAGCAAGGATAGAAAAGCTGTGATCAGAGATACATAATTTATTTCTGGAGACTTGGAGTGTTGGTCCTGTCCTATACTGGACAGGTTCCTAAAGTTGTAGGTTGGGGTGGCTGCAATGAGTCTCCTGAAAAGTGGAGATGAGGTGCCTTGATGGAGTAGTTTTAAAAGCATGGAAAGGAGACTTGCTCTGCCTTATACTGGCAGCCACTTGACTTTATATTGAGTTAGGCAATGTTGTTCACGTCAGAGTGAGTTGGCAATGAAATGGCATATTTTATTGGAGATGGTTTGAAGAGCTATTGTATCACTGTTTAAGGCAATGACAAATAGTGTAAGCCCTATTCATTTTGGGCATGCAGAATGCTTTTTCCTACGGCTGGTCAGGTGGATGGAGAGAGAAGCTGGATGGGTTTTGCAGCCCAGAACAGTACGTAATTGATCTTAGATCTGAGTTTTTGAATGTGTCCTTATAAGTTAATGGATTGATCAAGCCAAAATGTCAGTTATCTACAGGATGTGGCTGTTTCTCTAACATTGTTGAATTAAGCTGTAGTCTGGAGGATATTTGACAGTTTAACTAGTCTTTTGTTTTTTTGTAAAGAGTAGGGTTTTTTTGGGGGGACAAGAGCTTTCTGTGGTAATCTGTTTGTTTATTTCTTGTAGGTAGAGTCAAGTTTGGATGTCCTGATGTGTAGGGATAGATCTGTAGAGATTACCATGTCATCAGGATATAGACGGCATTTTGCCTTATTAGGAGACTCTCCAAGAGAGACAGACAAGTCTAGTTTGACTCTGCACAATCCGTAAGTGAGGAATTCTTCTAACCAGTAAATGGCTTGTGGGTTGCTTAGTCATTTATTCTCTGATAAATGTTTAATCTGTTTCTATGTTGTGAGGAATATGGAGCCTATCCTGGAACCCAACAAGCATGAGCCTCTAAACTAATCCTAAATAGGGCACCATCCCATTTCTACCAGCTTCTCCTAAATAGGTCACCATCCCATTTCCACCAGTTATTGCCACCTTAAATCCCTATATTACACCAGTGTAAGCCTAGATGATGAAAACATCCCAATCAGGTGCCATAGCACCACTGCTGTATATGACCTCATAATGTAGTATTACAAGACAAAACCATGCAAAAGCAAGCTCTGGAGATGTCAAGGCAGAGGACCAAGTGGTACCCATACAGCAGTGCCACAAACATGCACTTCTTATGCAAAGCAAGGAAAATCCAGTTGCAGACAGACAAAAGTGAATAAAGTAGCTGTAGTTGATATATTACTTGAGGTTGTCCAAAATGGTGTCTGAACTCCAGGGCATGAAAACACACATCACTCCTCAGTGATATCCCAACCCCTGAAAATCTCAAAAGAACAAAGAATTCGCACAACATTATAACAAATGCAAAAAAAGCACAGCACCAGAGAAAGGAAGTCCAGATTTATTTACAACTCTTGAATTTTTTTTTGTGCATGTGCTCGGATGTTTTTAGTCGCTTGAACATGGAGTGCCAAAATAAACAGACTACAAATCTAGTAATGTTATACAAAAATGTTATCTGTCATGTCTAATTTACATTCTTTCTGAGGAAATGGAATACTACTTTGTCAAAAGTGAAGTGCTTCATCAATATCACATCTCTTATGAAATACCTGAATCCCATTCCCCCAACAATACAAAATAACAACAATATTTTAATAAATCTACATTGGATTATAGACTCAGTCCTTATGAGATATTTCACCCTGACCAATTACTGTCTGTGGAAAACAACAGAATTGTGCTCACGGAGCTCTAAGCCTACTTTTGTATAAGGCCTCAGAGGTTTCTGATCTAGCTCTACAAAATGCAGGAAGAATGGAAAGACCTATATTTGTCCAGTTATAATGGAAGCCAAACAGACGTGGTTAGTGTTTTGTTTAAAAGTGTTTCCAGAAAACTATATTCTGGCACTGAACTACTTAAATAGGTACACTTTCCATAGCTCTCAATCAATCAGGGACAAATTTCCACAGAATAAGGAACAAATCAAGAAATAACCAGGGAAATCTGGGACACTTTTAAAATATTAGTACTTTTAACTTGAGGAGTTGAGAGAATATGAGAATTTGAATTAACATATATTTTCTGAATTAAAACAAGTCTATAACTCTATAAGTCACCACCTTTTCCCAAAATATCTCCAATTTTAGGAGGGATTAAGAGGGACAGAGCTAAAATGTGAGCCAAATCAGGGACATTTGAGAGGTATGCACTTATCCACAGCTGCATATTCTTTGAAGTAGCCAAGCTGCTTTAAGCAGCAGTACTATAAAGGGTTATATCATTGTCTTGCACTTAAACATTTAGCAGATATTTAAGTACACCATCACCGAAGTAAACAAAAAAGAAAGAAAAAGAAAAACAGCTTTTAGTATATGAAAAACTACTTGTGCCATAAAATCCTCTCTGTCATATTTTTGCAGTCTTATAAGCAATGAAGATATATACATCTAAAAAAGATTGGGAAAGTCGCATGCTGTCCTTCACTCTTCTCATAAGAAACAATACATCATTTCCGCACTAGATTCTGAAATGGACATACTAGTCCACACCAACAGACATATGCACATGCACACACACAGTTATGTGCACACACACATGTGCATGTATACACACATACACTCATTTTAGAAAGTTTCTAATGTTTCAAGGAGTCTGAAATGAACATATAATATAGTTTAGAAAAAATGAATTGTGGTTGCACTGTTTCTGATACCCAGTCACCCCTAATGTAAGAGCCTGTACCCAATGAACCCCTACCTTATTATAACTTAACCCAGGGTCAATACAAGTAGAGGATTAGGAACCCAGCTTTGTAGCCCATCAAATTGCAGATTCTTTGATAGAGTGTCAAAAGCCACCAGTTCAAAAATCTCTACCTGTATGCTTATTTTGTCATTAGAAATACACCAATGGAAACACAATGAATTTTTTAACTGAAAGAATCCCAGTAAATTAAATGTTATTGGTATAAGTAAACTGTATCCTTAGGGAAGCTGTCTTATTTATTCATAACCGTACAGTATATGAGGTGGGTCTGCAGAATGATAGACACTGGTATTTTGAACAAAAATAAAGTGGAATCAAAGGCATGAATACCAAATAGAAAATAATGAACTACACAGCAAAAATACTGCCTTTGTTGAGGATTATGTCCTGTGTATATCTAATTTACCATCATCAGAATAACTGGATTCCTTCCAAAATATCAGATACAAATCCCAATCACTGCAATTAGTCACTGAAAAATATCAAGATTTGCATTTCTCTTATTTTTTTAACGTTGCTTATTCTTCACTTTTTGCCCATGTTTCTAGTCACATATGCGTTCTTATCGCTATTTTACAAAATTAACTGAACCATTTGCTCTAATATTTACAGTCCTGCTGCCAGGGGTTGAGTATGTTATCATTCCAGCTGGCAGAGTTGGATGACCGTTGAACTGTTCATAATAATACCTTGACGAATGGGTTTCTTCAGCCATCTTTCCATAGGTGGTGAAGTACAGCCAACTGTTTTTTTGTCAGCTGTCTTTCCATGAGATTGTGTGTGTTAGTGTGTGCGCGTGCACGGCGGTAAGTGTCACTCATTCATACAATAGATTAATTAACTTTCATCATATCTCATAAGAAAACAAGCTAATTAGCTAGTCCTTATGCTCTTAGAATAAAAGGAGTGTCTTTAACACAGCATTCAGTGAGTTTTCACTAAAGCAGTTGCTAAAATTTTAGTTGGGTAAGTGTGATTCATTAAGCCATATTAATATGTCAAATACCTGGTTTAAAAAATAGTGGCCTACTAAATGGAGGGAAGGAATACGCACAAGTGCACAGATGTTCTAAACAATGGGATACTATGTGATATGTTTCTTTAGGACATCTTATGAACTTACACACACTGAACATAGAATATCTGGCAATATATAATTCAATAATTACCAGAGATTGCGAAGCTAAATCTGACTGAGAAAACAATATTTTGCAAATACTGCCATCATTTAAAAATACTGCTTGCTGTTAACATGGTACATTTTTTTTTTTCTTCAAGTTACCAGAATAACACGTAGCACGTATATTAAAGTTTAATGGCCCATTCAGAAACCAATATGCTTCAGCATACTTAATTATTGCACTAAAGATTATTTCAGTTGATTATGTCTTGGAAACTTGGGAACTACATGTAAGACTGTCAACATCATTTTAAATGGGGATATTGTCCTTTTCATTCTTCCTCACTGATGGGTCAGAGTCCCAGCTATGTAACTCGTGGGTGGCCTCAAGGAGGATATGTCAGAGCACTGACAAACTAAAAGAAGCTTTACTTCTGAAGACAATAAACAATTTATAATGGGTCACAAAGGTGTGAATCTTTGACCAAGTGGCCACTGCACAAATTTCATCAATTGACGTTCTGGAAGAGAAGGCAGATGATGTAGCCAAAAATCTAGTAGAATGGGCCCTAGAGACAATTCCAGATAATTTGCTGAACAGCTCATTGAAATGCAGTCAGTAATCCATTTTGCCAGGGTAATTTTGGAGACTGCTTGACCTAAATGGATAGGTTAAAAAGATACACATAGCTGGTCAGACTTTCTGTACTGTTTTGTTCTCTGAAGCTAGAAATGTGTTGCCTATGCACATCAAGAAGATGTAAAACACATTTGCCCTTGTTAGAAAAATTTGTGAAGAAGACAGGCAATTGTATAAATTGATTAATATTATTCTCTGCAGCTAATTTAGGCATAAAAGATGGGTTGGTACGAAGGGACACCCCATCCTTATCAAAAGTAATGTAAGGAGGTTCGGATGATAATGCCTGAAGTTCATAAATTCCTTTTGCTGATATAATAGCTACTAAAAAGGTAGGAATTTCATATCACAAGTGTTTCCTGATTCAAAAGTTTCTAAGCTGGGCCTTGAAGTATAACTGTGAGGTTCCAAGGAGGGGAAGGATCCTTTATGGGAGATTTAAGCAGGAAAATCCCCTTCATGAATGCCTTGCATAGTCTGGAAGTAGAAAGGAAACAAAAATCATTTCCAGAGTGAAAGTTGGAAATAGCTGCCAACTGAAGTTTTATACTGGAAAGACTTGCTCCTTCCTTAAAAAGAGAAGTAAGAAAAAGATGGGTGGCTGAAACTAGGGCTGAAAAAGGGTCAATGTTTTAATTTGGAAGCCCATATAGCAAATCTTTTCCATTTGCTTCTGCCCTTCTTGGTAGATGCTTTTCTGGGATGCCAAAACAATATCATGAACAGGGGAAGCAAGTCTGGACCTTTGTACAATTACTGGAAGTGGAGAAACCATGCAGTTAGCTTGAGGGTGTAGAGATTTGGGTGCTGACTCTATGACAGGTGAGACAGGTGGTCCTGGCTGGGCTCCAAAATCCAAGAAGGATATTTCAGGTGAGACCACAGAAAGGGGAACCAAACCTGACAAAGCCAAACAAGGGCAATGAGGATGACTGAGCTCTTCAGGCTGCTGGCTTTCTGCATGAATTATGGGATCAAAGGAAGCAGAGGATAAGCATAAAGGAGACTGGGGGGCTAATTGAGAGCTAGAGCATCCCTTGGTGACTCCCCTGGAGGGAGGATCAGAGCAAAGTACTTGCTGTACTTGTTCTCGGGGAAGCAAAGAGGTCACAGCAAGGTTGGCCCCAATGGCTGAAAAATCAGATTCATCATTGATTGTTTGAGGGACCACTCATGAGGGGTCAGTATGGACCTGCTAAGTTCATCTGCCAAAACGCTGGATTTCCCTGCTATATGCATTGCACCCAGAAAGCAGTCTGAAGATATCACCCATTCCCAGAACCTCATGGCCTCTCTGCATAAGGAGTAAGAGTGGGTTCCTCCTTGTTTGTTGATATGCCAGACTACTGACATTTTGTCGGTATGTATTGCAATATTCCCAAAGCTGAGACTGTCCTGAAAGGCTTGCAACATTAGAAGAACTGCTCTCATCTCTAGGACACTGACATGCTATCTGGTCTCTGAAGATGACCACATGCCTTGGACTAACTTTCCCTTTAAATGCCCCCCACCACAGTTGGGAAGCATCCATGGTCACTGTGGCTGTGGGGGGAGAAATGATGAATAGCCTGCCCAGAGACAGGTCATCTGAATGAATCCACCGTTGAAGATATCGTTTGCAGATCAGAGTTAACTTGATAGAAACAGATAACTGTTGGTAAAAAATAGACCACTGAGCAGCTAAAGTCCATTGGAGGATTTGTATAAAAACCTTGCTAAGGGAAGTAGTATGATGGCAGCAGACATAGCGGCAAAAGCTCATAGTATCCATTTTGGAGAAGGAGATGGGAGACATAGTATACGTCGTACTTGGTTTCTCAAAGAATTTATATGATATGGAGGTAAAGAAGCCACTTGGTGTGTCATATCCAGAAGGGCACCAATGCATTCCAAACTCTGAATGGGAGACAGGTTTGATTTGGCAAGGTTTATGGTGATGCCCAGGGATTTGAAGATCTGAAATAAGTAATCCCTGTCCTGAAATAGTCTATGCTGGGTTGGGGCAATTAGAAGCCAGTCATCCAAGTACATTCAGTCTCAGGTGAGCTGCCACTACTGCCATTCATTTAGTAAACACCCTAGGAGCTGTGGTGAAACCAAAGGGCAGACCTCTGAACTGGTAATGACTAGCTCCCAGCCTGAAGCACAGATGACTTCTGGAGCATCTGTCTATTTTGATGTGATATTACGCATCCTGAAAATGTCTATAGAGCATATCCAATATCTTTTCACAACAGAGGTAGAATAGACTAAACCATAACCATTCAGAACACTGGCTTCTTTGCATACTGATTTATATTGCTCAGATCCTGAATGGATCTAGGGCGGCCACGGTGGTGAATTGGTTAGCATTGCCATCTCACAGCAAGAGGGTCACTGGTTTGATCCTCGGCTGGGGTGCCTTCTGAGCGGAGTCTGCATGTCCTCCCTGTGGTCGCATGGGTTTCCTCCAGGTGCTCCGGTTTTATCCCAAAGACATGCTGTAGGTTGATTGGACACTCTAAATTGGCCCTAGGCATGAGTGCATATGTGTGTGTGTGCCTTCTGTGGAAGGTTAGTCACCGGGCTGGCAACTTGATGCTATAAAACTCCACTGCCAATCATAAGTGGACAAGGTGATCCACTGTGGTGACCCCTAACCAGGAAAAGCCAGAAGAAGAAGATCCAGAATGGATGTCAAGTCCCGTTTTCTTTGGCACTAAAAAGAAGTGAGAGTTAAGTTCTGAATCCTCATTATTTGGTTGGGACCTCTTGGATGACTCTTTTTTGCAGCAATTTTTGAATGCCTAGTACTGCCTGCTCCCTCTGACTGGGTGGTATGTTGGGGAGTTTCTTTTGTTCCACTGCAGGAGGAAGAAAAAAGGGAATGTAATAACTCTGGATATTATGCTTAGCACCCAGGCATTTTTTGTCAGATTGGTCGAGGCATCCAGGCGCAGCGAAAAATTATCCCTGACTGCCTCCAGAGAGGGACAGTCAGGCAGTACTTCAGAAGCACTGATAGGGCCTGTCAGAGAAGGGTTCTCTGAAGCCCTGATTCTACAGACCCCCTCTACCTCTAGGGCAGCATCTACCACTAAAATTCCCTCCTCTGCCTCTGAAGGAAGAATTCCCATGCTGATCCTGAAAAGACCCTAGGGATTTTCGGAACCAAGTCTTCTTACCAACTCATTGGTTTCTGGAAAAGGTATGCTAAGGGGTGAAAAACTTTATCCCCATGGCAGACAGGGTGCATCCTTCCTGTTCGCTGCAGGTAACAGTTTCTTTGATGGATGGCCCAAACAAAGAGGAGCCACTGAAGGGAGTATTGACAAAAGACACCTTAAAAGGTTCTGCAAAGTCACAAAGCCTCATGCAGGCATGTCTTCTAATAGCAATACCTGAGCCGGCTGCCCTTGAGATGCCCTCTGCTGTATGGGAGAGGAAACTCATGGAGGAATTAGCCATGGAAGCAATAGTAGCCAATTGGGGTGATATTTCTTGAAGTATTCATCCAACATGGTCTCTGCGAGAGATTTGGAAAGTTCCTTGACCAAATGTCTTTGTAAACAAGTGAAATGTACCAAGTAATTTCACAACCTCAGCGCAAAGATAGCTGAAGTGTAAATGCACTTACCAAACCTATCTGTCGCTCGAGACTTCTTGTTCGGTGGACAGATAGAGGAGCTCTATTCGGCTAGCTCCTTTTTGGTGGCTGCTGCCACAACAATGGCATCAAAAGGAACACCTTTAGTCCAATGCAATCTATCTTTAAGGGGATCAAGAAATTTGTCTAGGCATTTGGGGATAGCTTCAATAGTGTCCATAGCTTCAACAGTGTCCAGCTCCTTCCAAGCCCGATGGGAAACTAGATCAATAAATTTGTCACCCAAGTCGTAGATGGGCCCACCCCCAAAAGTCTCCAAGAACACATATTCTTCAGAAGAAGGAGGTTGGGCTAACCAGCCACCTTTCTGAGTAAGGATCTCTAAGATCTCTCCGAAGGAGACATCTTCTGACGGTGATTGTGTGGATCCTTCTCCCTCAAAGTCTGTGTCTTCAATGAGGGACTCCACCGGGGATTCTATGTGCCTCCTCTTACACATTTTCTTTCGAAGAAACTCCTCCGTGGGGTGGTCAGGGGAGGAATCGGAAGAAAGAGGGATTCCTCGGAGGAAGATCCTGGCGGCTTCTCAATGTAGGCTGACCTTCGATAGGAATGATGGGCTCAACACTCAGATTCAATGAAGGATGAAGGGAAGGATTGGAGATAAGAGAGGACAGCTCTCTATGTGAAAAGAAAACCCTTTCTACAATCTGGAAAGCCGATGGACCTGGAGAAACTCCCCATCTTCCTCAGAGCTGAGACAGTTGAGGAAGAAAGGACAGGAAAACTCCTGATCAGTGGCCTCCAGATAGAACTGGACCCGAGCTGCCGAGGGCTGAAGCACTGAGAGGAAGGGATGGATCCAAGAAGGTCAGAGCCAAAATCCTCCCCCCCCAGATCCAACGCAGGCATCATGGATCTAAAACCTGCTCTGATCCGATGAAATCGGAGGAGGGTTGCTCAGGATAGCCATCAAAATTGAGGAAGGACGCTTCCCTGGATCTGACACCAACTCTCTCAGGTACCTAGGATCCTGGGGCTCAGAGATCACTGGTCAGATCAGAGAAGGAGACTGAATACATTTGGTGGAAGCACTCCTGGATCTGAAAGGGGACGGAGTCAGCAGAACCTCTAACTGGATTTGAGTCTTGAGAACTCTCTTCACCATCCTTTCCATATTTGCATCAGAAAAACTCCTACAGAACTTGGACAAAGCTACAAAAGCAGGCCTCAAATGTTTTGTCAGAGTCTCCAATAATTCAGCAGGAAACATTGGGGAAACTGGTCTGATAGTATACTTAGGAGTTCGGATCCTAGCCGTTGGGTCTGTAGTATAAGGAAGAGAGCTTGAAGTGGAAGGCCTTGGGGACATTGTAATGGTGATGATCCCAGTTGGATCCAAGGGATGTTTTGGATCTGATGGAGTAGATGAAGGTCTCGGATCCAAAGTGATTGGCTCTGGGGTTTTAGTAGACTTAGCTGGAGGCTCTGAGGAAGCCCTTGAGGTCTTGTGAGGGTGCCTCCTGGAATCAGAAGATCCATATTGAGACTTAGAGGGGGTTTGAGCCCCTGGAGTTGAGGAAGAAGATGCAGGTAGAAGCCCTTTTAAATAAGGTTGTTTCTGCAATTGGCAATAGCTCTTGGATTAAAGCCTTCACAGATATCAAAAGCTGATCACAGATGTTCTGGCCCCAAACAATGAACACATTTTTTTATGTGCATCTGATTGTAGAATTTGATGTCCATAATTAAAGCAACGTTTAAAGCCTGATGGTTTATCAGACATTTTTAATATAATAAAATCAGTTAGTACATGGTCAGCTACCTATCAGGTGCCAGGATCCAACAAATAACACTGGACTGAATGAATTGAGATGTACCTCTCTAGACTATATGAAGACAGACATGACGGAACTCCCTGTTTATGTGTTAAAGGCAGGTATGTCCCTAGCCCTAAGCAGTATCCTACCCTTACCCAGGATGATCCCACAATATAAACAAAAAATGACCGACTTCAGCAATTGGCTTAGTTTCTTGTGTCAGTTTAGGGGGATCCGGTATATGTTAGCCTGGGAGGATGTGGTAGACAGACCTTGCTGCTTTGCTAGAGATGGTCTGCACCTATGCTTTCAGATACTGGCAAAGGCTGTTGCCTTCCCCATAGTGCCATTTTTAGGCAATGTCAAAACAACAAATTTTCCAGCATAACAAAATCTAATTAAGACAAACTCAAGGTCGTCCTGCTTAATGCTAAGAGTTTAAACACAAAACTGCACTCCCTGGAAGCACGCCTCAACTTAGAGGATGCTGAAGTCTGTGCAGTTACCGAGAGCACCCTGGCTGCAATGCCTTCCACATGTTCAGATCTCAAAAATGAGCATGAATGACCCAGAGGAGGAGGCATATCTATCTATATTAAAATAAAATACACTTTGACACTGGTGAAATAGCATGACTCTCTCAAACTACTCCATGTACAATTAACTATTGAGAAAGTACCATACCACATCATTGCTAGCCATAGATCCTCCACCATGAACCAGGATAAACATACTGCCTAGCTCAAACGGGAACGATACCACAAACTGAAGGCCAGTACCAAAGTAATAAAAAAAAGGAGTTTAATAAAAAAATGAAAGTCAAATACACATGAATCTTCTCTAGCGCCTCGGCCACACTTGCCTTTAACAGAGTATATGCCTAGCTCAATTTACTGGAATCCCTCACTATACAGCCCAACACCTTAATCATGGAGAGATTTCAACTATCCTTCCATAGACTGGGGGACATACACAACCAAAAACATGCTCGCCCAGAGGTTCCTGGACTTTGTTAACACAAATGTGCTGGAATAGATATCAGCACTGCCACTAGGAGCTCTAATGTTCTGGACATAGTACTCGCCAACATGGGAGTCAGCTGTACTTCCCCATACGTGATGCCCTCCCTGGTTAGGTCAAATCACAAATCAGTCTTGTTTGAAGCAACTACTGAAACTTGCCCCACTCAGAGGAACAAAAATTATAAAAAACTTTACCAAAGCTAACTACAGCCTGCTAACCGATGGTATAAAAAGCTTCATACCGCCCGCAATCACAGACATCAATGATAACTATGCAGAAGTGTATGCAAATGCCCTGTACAAACACTTAGGCATCTGCATAAACTCTGCTGTACCTGCCTGGATCAAAAGCAGTTCTCCCCATAAAAACAAACCACTGTGCTGGGCTTCAAGTATAGACTGATAATATAAGAAGTGGAAGAAACTGTTGTCTCTGAAGAGGAAGAGTTCGCTCCTAAGCTTAAACAAGAAAATCAGAAATCTTGTAAAGTCTTTTAAAGCAAATTACAAAACTAAAATTGCATCCCTAGCCAAGGATATCATAAGGCATTCTTTAACTCTGCCTGAAGTCCAAAAGGAAATCCCCAGATATGTGTTGAACTGGTTGTAGATGGGATCACTCATACATCACATAAGATATCGCCAACCTCTTAGCTGACAAATTCAACACAAACTTCATCCCCCCCCATCCTCGCTTACCATATCCCAAAGCATACCTGACACTAGACCTCTGCCTAGTATCTCTAGAGAACAAGTCAGCTATGCAGTCACCAAGGCCAAATGCACGGCCTCAATGGGACCAGATAATATCCCAGGTTATTTACTAAACAATCTAAAACAAGACCTACTGGACCCAATTGGCATTCTCTTTAATAACAGCCTGCAGAATGGAGAACAGCAACAGTAATCCCCCTGTATAACGGGGGGGGACATCAACTGACCCTAGAAACCCAGACCCATAAGTCTAACCAGCCTCACCTGCAAGGCCATGGAAAGAATTATCATGGACCTTATCAACAAGGACATAGGCAAACTCCAAATGCTGGACCAAACCCATTTTGGCTTTGTTAAGGGTAGAGCATGCTCATTAAACCTGGTGGACTTCTCTGAGAAAGTCATCAAAGCCATGGCAGAAAGTAAGGCAGTGCACACTGCCTATTTTGACCTTGCCAAGGCTTTTGACACAATTCTCCACTATAGCATCATTTAGAAATGCTCCCAGATAGGGATTAACCCTTATGTTACTAAATGGGTAGCCACTTGGCTCACCAACAGAACACACTGTCAAAATTTGTGACTCCACCTCCAGCAGTAGACCCGTCACCAGTGGAGAACAGTAGGGGTCTGTGCTGGGCCCCTTATTGTTTGGTATCTATTTCTCAGAAGTCCAGGCCAAAGTAGATGACCTTTGGGTCACAAAGTTCACTGATGATTGTTAACTGGGAGCAATTACTGAGTCCCCCAATGATGTCAAAGTATTACAAAAAGGCTAACACAAACAAATGATTGGTGCCAAAGCCATGGTCTAAAACTAAATGCAAAAAAAGCATTATTATTCCCTTTGGCAAAATGGAATTCCCTATAAACTGCAATACTGACAGCACCCCCCTGAGCTCTAACCCAGAGGTGTAAGACTTGAAACACAGGTTGATAGCAATCTGAACTTTGACCACCAAGTTTCCACAATGGCAAGGAAAACCTTCTACATAGCGCACCTCATAAGCAAGGGGATAGAATCCAGATCAAGGGATGTTATAACTCCACTGTACTCAAGCATCATCAGACCACTAATAGAGTATAATGCACCCTTTTGCATGTACCTCACCAGACACCTGCAGCAGTTGGAGAGGCCTTAGAGGTTTCTCACTAAGAAAATACAGGGACTCCAAACCATGACATACATGGACAGGCTGAAAGCCTGTCACTTTACTGTGTATCTTATAGGTTGCTGAGAAATTACTTGTGACTGGCCTATAGTGCAATCTCCAACCCTGCCCTAATGGAAATTCTGCACATCTGCAAGTCAAATGGCACAAGAGTCACTCACTCTAGGATCTCAACCTAGCTTGTGACATTAACAGAACATGTGGGAGAGACAGATATGTCTCCCAGGGACTGACGATTCTCTGAAATAGACCTCCTATTCACGTAAAACACAGTTCCTCAGTGACCCTATTCAAACACATCCTAGATAATTGGATGGGAGACTGGAAATTCACCCCTGGGGTGGTATCCATGTCCCTTCTGGCCAGGGGTAGCCGGTGTTGATCACAGACCCTTTCTATTCATAAATTAATTTTGCGAACTACCTAAAAAGAACAAATGGGGATACTTGGGATTAACATGGCTAAGCTTGTAAAGGCTCTAGGGCTGCTAGTCTAGTAACGTCCTATGAACCTATGAACAAGACAAATAGTTATCTATTAGTTTAAAATCATTAGCTATCTCAAACACTTTAATAACTATCCTAACAGATTAAACTATCTTAAACTCTAACAAGATAGAAGTGCCAACAACACTAAAAAAACAGAGGAAAAAGCGGAAGCCTAAGGAGGGAAGAAAAAACACCAGCAGCAGTCCCTAACACCTGCAAGAACTATAAGGGAGGGGAGAATAACTATACTAAATACTGAAGAGAAAAGAGGAAAATCTTCAAACTTATCTGTCTCAAAAAGGTTAAATACCACTCGAGACTGGAATTCCGCTTCTTGCCACAATGGCGACCAAAGAGATCTGAGGAAGCTGGGGAAGGTGTAGAGCATTGTGGGTGGATAGAGGAGCTTGAGACTGAGATCTAAGTCTGAAAAATGTGGTCGAGTCGGATCTGTAACCCATCAGTGAGGAAGAATGAAAAGGACAACATCAGATAAAAAGTTTTTTCCAGGGGTCTAAGCCTCTCACACCCTCTTACTTATATATACTAATTTCACAGTCACACCATCACAGGGAAAAGAAAACGAACACTACATACAATGAATCAGTTATGGTGCACAAACACAAACATCTACAGATCTGAGGGTGTGATATGACAGTGGCCACTGCTAAACCACACATACTCTTCTAGATGCACCTCCTAATCCCTATGATTAAAATGACATCATCATAAACTGCCTGTGCACTTCTACACTTTTCTGACAATTGTGATCCAGTCATTTGTGTTTTCAGTCAATTGTGTTCGACCATTTGGGATTCAGTCAAATGATAGGAACCACATGTAATGACCTGCCAGTTTGCAATTGTCTGTAAACTCTGTTGACTAGAGATCCAGAGATCTGAGAAGTAAATACCAAAAAAGAGAGGTCTCCACAATGAGCCCTGAGGGACACTGCTAGTCACTTTCATTCTTTTTGATGAGACACTTGCAACTCACACTGTATGGATTCTGTCTTTCAGTTTCTTATGCATCTTAGTACTTGCGGGTTGATGTTTAAAGCATTTAGTCTTCGCATTTATTTATTTATTAACACTTCATTACTGGGAAAGTCCGACTGGGTAGAAGCCCATTTTCAGCAGAGGCCCGGAGAGAAAAGCTCCAAATTATTACAAAACATTTTAAGAACAATAATTTTACAATCTTCAAAAATAAAGCAAAAAATCCTCAGTTTAAATAATTATAACAAATTAGACATAATATAAAAACATTGGTTAAAAATCACATGATGCCAGCATGGGGAATGGTGTCAAAGGGCTTAGCCAGGTCAACATATGTGGTGTGGTCCATAACCCTATAGAAGAAATTTGCAAGATTTAATAGACAGGATCCACCTTTCATAAAACCAAACTGCTGGCTCTCATGATTTATGAATACCCATCTGCCACTATTACATCATGGGTATACTATATTTAAGTGTGATACTGGTGGTATAAAACGTTAACATTTCCATTGCTGATTGAGGATGTAGTGAGCACTTAAGGAAATCTGAGGTACACCTGCCCTTAGCTCTATGCCAACAGTAAACACCCCTTCAATGATAGTGCTAGTACATGGACAACCTAGCTCCTATTCCACAGGCATGCAGCCATATATCCCAACCCTGTGATCCCATGATTATCTTAGCCACTCTAAATCTTTACAATTACATGTCAATGATTAGAGTAAGCTCCATTAACAAGATAGTTGTGCTCACAGAAACAGATCAGCCCTCCCTATGTCTGGCAGTTGAACACCATCAGTACTGTTGGAGTCTAATATTGATAAGTGAGCTCCTTCTATCATATCTCTCATCCTCTGAGTCTTAAAAATCATATTACTGGCACTTGAAAATCTTATTAAAGGGTACAAAAGAGGAGCACTTTTGCTGTTGTTTTTTTTTTTAGAGCAGAAAGGTTTAGAAAAGTAGAACCCATACAGCTGAGACACTGAATCTTTGTGTAAACTTAGTTCAGTTATTTGATAATGTTTGTATCGGTAAATAGGTCTGAATTTATGAAGGAAATCAGTAACTGTAGGAAGAACAAAATCAGAACAGTTTAGAGGTATGTGTCTAATTCTTCTTCTTCCAATTATTCACAAGTTAGACTCTGAGTTCTCCTGTACTCTGACATCCCTCCTGCTGATCATTAGAGAAGCTCCCTGTATCAGTAACTACAGCAGTCCTAGTTAGAATCACAGCACTCTGCCTATACTTTGCTAACCACCCCCCAAACACCAGGAACACCTTTAGCTGCACTACCTACAAAGACCTGAACAAAATGTCATTTTAACCTCACTGGGCTTGCCATGACAGACACAAGGTTTGCCCCCTTAATCTGATAACTGGTTGTGTAATGAGTGCAAACAAGAACTCCATCTCATTATCATAGCGTAAACATGACTAAATGCATGCCATCTGGTGAACATCTTTCACTACAAGGTAGTAGCACGAAGAATAACACCTCCTTCCTGTTTCTTGAACCTCATCGCACCATCTTTCACCAAGGTAGAAGCATGATGGAGCATGATGTAACCGTCATGTACTCTAAACAATGTAATTGCTTCTTTTTACTCTCTGGTCACGTAAGTAGATGGGTCTACTTCAGAAGACTGACAGACCAAAAGACTAACTCCCAAAATACTGAAAGACCAAAAGACTGAATCCCAAAATACTGAAAACATGTTTAATGCAGGAAGAAGCCCCACTGCGCCACTCATATGGGGGGCTGCTTCCCCCCCACACCCCCTACTAATTATATATACCAACTCCAAGATCGCACAACAGTGGAGAAGACGCAAATTCCATCCTTCAGTATTTTGGGATTCAGTCTTTTAGTCTGTCAGCGTTTTGGGAGTCAGTCATTTGGTCTGTCAGTCTTCTGAAATAGACCCAAGTAGATAGCCACCCTGCCATACAGTACAATACAATACTAGTTCTTTTGCTGTCACAGTCTTGACACTGCTTAGACTATATTATTTTAAATTATAGGGTGAATCAATGTGATTTACTGCAGTATACAACAACTTCATGCAAAGTCACATATATATATATATATATATATATATATATATATATATATATATGTATATATATATATATATATATAGCTAGAGGGAGAGAGAGAGAGAAATTATACAATTATCTTTAACTTTGCATAACACTATTATATGTTAAAATATACCACATCTATGCACCATGCAGTTAAGTGTAATATAGCATTTTGTATTTTTTGCAAGAAACATCTGGTTTAATTTTAGAAAGTGCAGAGATTCATGACAAAGAAATTGAAGGGTTACCAAACATGAACTAATTGAAATGATTAACAGAGTTAACCCTTATTCACTGGTATAGAGTGACATCTGTCTTGTCTCCAAATCAGTTAACAATTCCAACTGTGTATGAAATTCTGTGCCAAGAGCACACTGCTAGATGAGCAATCATGAGTACAAGTAGTGTTATGTTCTACTTAGCATTAACACTGCAAAAAACACAGAGACAGACACAACACACAGCATCTAATATGGATATAGAATAACCTGTCTCCCTCACAATGGCAGTAAAATAAAGTATATCAAATAGCTTCCTCAAGAAATAATCTCAATGCATATAGTGGTCCTGAAAGATAGCTACAATGAACAATGAATAATACTTCCTGAAAGCCACTGCATCACAAGCCTGATATCACAATCTTTGAGCATATTATAGCAGTAACCTTTTTGATTTTCCACACTATTAAATCAAGTGGAAGTGTGACATAAACATCAATGAAGGAAGGATACAACATATGATAAACATGTGACAGCACACAGCTGACAGACAGATATGAGTCTAAGTTAAAAACAGAGATATTTTCCTGTTTTTTTAATCTATGTGTTTCAAAATCTGGTAGCAAAACAAATAATTGGAAGTCCAAACAATTAGCTGCACAGGATAATTGTTATTGAGTGCAATATACATCCGTTTAAAAGAGCACCAAAAATAACCAGAGAGTTTAGCTAAGAGTTTTGGAATTGTACATCAGCTTGTACACCGAATCTCAGAAATGTAGCTTCACCCAGACATCTTTTCAAACAAAAAATGCAATTTCCTGAAATACCAGCCAGAAAGAAAGCCATTTAGCAAACTGTATTTCTTTATTGAGTAGGTTAGTCCTACTAAGCTTGTAACTTATTTCCAGGAAAACTCAAAGTGGTGTTTATACAGCTGTGGGAGATGCTACCTGAATGCTAAGTAAATTCTGATGCTCTTCTTTTCAGCAAGTGCCAAGTGATCTTTAACATCCACCTCTGGTACCACTAATGCTGTAACACTGCATCCCAAGAATTGCAGCTTCTCTCTATTGCTACACTGCAGTGCCATTACTGGAAAAAAATTAATAGAGTACATAATCTGGAAATAAAACCCACTACCTTCTGGTCTCCCAGGTATCAAAAACAAGACAGATGTCTGCTGAACCACCAGTACAGACTTGCAAATGTGTAACAATAAAATACAGAATGCTCCTTGCTTTTTTAAAGAAAAATAAAAACATGTATACACTGCAGCAAGTCTGATAGTATCTTATGATACTATAAGATTCTCAGAACTGTAGGATACTGATCCACTGAGAACAACTTCTATTAGCTGTGATTGTAGGTGCAAAACATAAGTGGGAAAGGAATTCTTTGACCACAATCATTTTGTGGAGCACTCTTTTATTTAAGTATTTTTTTAAATAATGTGCAACACCCCCCACACACTATCTTTCTAAAGCTGCTGAAATGAACTGAGATTTGGCTCCATTGTGGCTTCCCAAGACTGCTGGGGAATAGAACAGAACAAGGCAGCTTGGTAATGCCTGGATTTAGTTCTTCTTTCAGCTTTTCCTGGTTAGGGGTCACCACAGCAGATCACCTGTCCGCTCATGAGTAGCAGTGGAGTTTTACAGTGTCGAGTTGTCAGCCCAGCACCCAACCTTCTACAGAAAACCACAGGGAGGACATGCAGACTCCACACAGAGGGAACCCCAGCCAAGGATCAAACCAGAAAACCTCTTGCTGGGAGGTGACAATGCTAACCACTACACCACTGTGGCCGCCTTAATGCCTGGATTTACACTCACTGGAAAAAGATATTAAAAGAAACCTTGTGCTTTGTCTCACAGTCTCCCACTGCTGGAATAAGTGGCAAATAACAAGTCTGCTACATCTCATTTACTGCTTTCTCTGCTCACTTTTCACTTTATCACTTGTGTCTGCCTGCACTGCTGGAATAACAGTGCTGTACTGTAAATTCTGCAAGTGTTTTTTAGGAACCTATAATGGAGGATGTTCATCAATGACATACCATAAACCTTCTGAGACTATGGTAATGGCAAGAAATTCCTGTTTGTACAGTGTTTTCTCTTTATAGGCCAGAATCATCTTCTTCTTCTTTTGGCTTTTCCCGGTTAGGGATTGCCACAGCGGATCACCTGTCCGCTCGTGATTGGCAGTGGAGTTTTACAGTGTTGAGTTTCCAGCCCAGCGCCCAACCTTCCACAGAAGGCACACACACACAGCCTCTTTTTCTACAATGCACCCTTGTTGATATGAACTAGTACTGTAAAACCAACTGCAGATTTCTTTAGAAATGGGTGTGGGCTTAATATTACTGTTCTTGGTAACATTTACAACTGTTTCTGCATATGTCTCAGTTTTCAGATGCTGCTCAGAATGTTAGCCCAAAGAATAACAAAGCAGACTGCCCATATCTACTGTTCCTGATTTTGAATCCTAAAACATAGGATTCCCTTGTAAATTACTGAGGATTACAGCTAGTTAATAATGTCAGATATTAGAGTTCAATACTTCTTGCTGTTCAGAAAATGCATGTTGATGCAAAACCTGTTTTATTAGCTTTTTAAGTGAATTATAGTGCCCCTCATTTGGGGCCTTTGCTTTCCCTTGTTGTGTCTTTCGGCTTTCACCGGTTAGGGGTCGCCACAGCGGAACTCCGGTCCACTAATGATTGGCAGTAGATTTTTACATGCCGAGTTGCCGGCCCTGATGCACAGCCTTCAACGAAGGTACACCCATTCACATATGTCTGTAGACAGAAAACGCTCTAGCTGAGAATCAAACAGGACAACGTCTCACTATAAGGCGACAACGCTACCGCAGCACTACTGTGATTTTCACACAGATTCTTGAGCAAAGAGATTGAAAAATATGATTAAAGGTATTTTACATTATCTTATAACTAACTATCTTTTGTTGTTTTTTAGAATGGAATGAATGGATAACAATCTGAACATTTATTTTAATGGCTAATGCATATGCAAGTCATTGTTTGCACTTACTTCTGCTGTATGGTAAATGCTCGAAGACATAAACTCTGGAAATCTATCTGAACAAAAATTAGGACTAGTCCCGTTTCTCTTAACATCTTCTAACTGATGAGACCTGCTATGCATACGTTTTTTCAGGTAGTCTTTTGAGTGCAATGGTTGGATAAGGGGCTTCCTTATAATCTCAATAGACAAATGGGAGCAGAGGGGATCAAACTCGTAGCTATGAGAAAATAACCACCCTACGTAATATTTTTAATCCCTGTGTTTCCTCCATCAGCCGGTAGCCTTAGGGCAACCGGCAGCACTGACTACAAAATGTTTATAGGTCATTCTGGGTAGGCACTGTGCCACACAATCTGCTTTTATTTTTCCCGACCGTTTTTGGGTATATGCTGTTGTATCATGAGGAAACAGTACAATGTTCCGGATATTTAATACTGATTGAATTTTTCAGATCTCCAATGCAGTCGTTAAAGGTATAACAGATATACGAATGGTTAACTGATATTCAGCAATATTCATTGGCCAGAGATACAAACTGTAACAGGAGAAAGAAAATGTTCGTGATACAGAAGCATGTCACGCACGGGAACGCCCTTTAAATTGACTTTGGTGTCCCATCTAATGCTTCTCAGTTACCCTCTGCTTTTTTTTCATAAATCATAGATTGCCTGAAGGATATGAAATCTGACTGTAACTCAAATGTATGTCATTATTTAGTGACTTCAGTCCTCATCGATTTTCCAGAGAGCCACAAATATTAGGAGGAACAGACCCAAAATATGTAGAAAAATCTGGACATTGTGCGAAAATCTGGACAGCTGACAGCCAGGTATGGATTGCAAAATAATTTTCAGAGCCGCCCCCCCCCCCCCCACCTCACACACACACACACACACACACACACACACACACGTATCAGCGTTAATTTGTTCTGCTGTGAAGGCAATGCGGTGTGCATGTATTTAACTCAAACGTTGACAATTTTGCACTAAAATGTTTTACTAACCGAATACATTATAGATAAAGACTACTGGGTAACAAGTACGACAACGTGCTGGAATATGAGTTTTATACTGCAGCTCACTTCCCTGTGTATAACGCTCAACCTTCACAAGGAGCAAAATGAGCCCCCTCCCCCACCCGTGGGGCACTTTTTAAACATCAATAGTATTTACTTACAGAATTAATGCAATGAACGGCTATTACAACGCCCATTTCCAGTGCAATGAGAAAAAAGTAACTGTCTGGCATTATTTAATGGTTTCATCCCTCCTTGTTTTGGTCTGAAATCACATAGTTTAAGGAAGAAGGTGGCCTAATGGTTAAGATGTTTGCCTTATAAACTCAAAGTGCAGGGTTTGAGTCTTACAAGGGATAATTGACTAGGCTTAAAATAGTTTGTAAGGGCAATTAGTCTAGTAGTAGCCTGTGAAAAAGGGATAGAGCAGAATTTCAAACAGAATGAAGGATACTTGTGAAACAGTAGTTCTCGACAACAGGGACCAGCAGTTTTTAATCTGGGTTTCAGCTATTAGGGGCCTTCATATATATTAATTTCCCACTGTGTTTTCATAAGGTACGCGATGTTTTTCTTAGTATGCTTCATTAAATCGATGAGGAGTACTCTAATTCGTTTTGCGAAACTCTCCCAAACAACAGAGCTCAACTGTAATAATAGCATCACCTGCCACCATCACGTAATATCAAGAAGCAGTAGTGATGGTAGTAAAAAGGCATATTTTAATGCAACTTTTATTTTCTCTTTAGAATGTCAGCATTATTGGTGGTACGAGAGGGTGCAGGTTTTCGGACTATATTTGCACTATAAGTTAACGGCTGACTGGCAGATTAGACTCACAGGGGGGCAATATCAGATCAGACGTGATCCTTTTAAAGAACGTTTAACAGAAGGTCTTGCAAACTAAATGCAATCTTCTTCAATACTCGAGTTACTCGTACATAAATGCAACTGCAGCAAAAGAGGAATAGTTGGAGTGTGGATGGTGTTATAGGTTGAGATTGTTACACAGGGCGGTGCCTGAAAAGAGTCCTTGGACTATACTTTCCTGGTGGTGTTAGTTAATTGAATCAGACTTGGACGGATAAAGGAATAGGAACTTTCTTATTTTCCTTTTTTTTCTCTTCTCTGTATCGCCGCTTATGTATTCTTGGTCTTTAAATGTTGAATGCGCAGCCCTTTCCCCATCAATAGCTGATATTTTCTGTACTCTCTTCCATTGCTTATGAATCATGCAAGAGCATATGCGATGTTATAGTAATAAAAGTCATTAAATAAACGCTGGATGACCGAATGCTCACTGTTTCTGCATCATACTGGAAGAAGATTATTCAGTTTTGTATGCTGCTGGTATTAATAAAGAACATGTTCCAAAACCAGACATAGACAGGCAGAATACAGAAGCTTGAAATGGAGAACCTGAAGGGTTGAATCATGAACTCTAAAACAGCCTTACTGTAAGAAGTAACAATTTTAAACTTTTTTCAACTGCTCACTGGATAAAGATGCACACTGCAAACTCTGCTTGTATTTCGATTAGCAAGCCTTTGTCCAACTTGGAGGGAGCAAGCCTTCGCCCAACTCGGAGGGTGGGAGGGGGTGCAAGCACAACCTACTACATCGAGCAGATAATCACACCTCTCATCGGTACATATTTTTGCAGAACTTCTAGATTTTCACCTAATATTTTTAGTCTGTTCCTCATAAAATGTGTGTTTTTCTGGCTAATTGCTGAGGATTGAATTCACTAAACAGTGACATACACGAGTATCCAATACCATATCCTTCAGAAAATGCATGCCGACACAACAAATCCTATTATTCTACCAACTTTCTAAATTTATAAGAACAATATTTAAAATCTGTCCCTGTTTTTGGGGTCTTTGCCCGTTATTATTTTGTGTTCTGTCCAGATTTCCTGTGCTAACATCTGGATAGGTATGGGCAGATTTGACTGGAGAGATTTCTAAGACTGCATTATTTGCTTCGCCAGTCTGCTTGATTTATCAGTAACGTATGCACACCCTATGTACCCAGACCTGTCTTTCCGCCTTCTGCTGTTCTCACCTACTTCACAATGAACTATTAGCATCTGCAGAAACACAATTGTGCAGTCAGACCATCCCTAGCTCTTTCGGTTATAAGCTGAATTTTCTATGCTTTACTACAAAAAGGTGAATTTTCTATGGCTTACCACAGTCAATAAGGAAACAGTTGATTATTTTAACAAGCCCCCCTCTCCAATTGTTTCTTTTGCTTGTTTGAAAGGATAGTCTACCTTGTACCATTCGTGTCTATGCAGCAGCAAGCGACCAGCAATTCCCTTGTTTTACTGCTGTAAAGACAAAGCGGTGTGCGTGTACTTAACTCAAAAGCCACCGGTGGTTAATACTGTTCAGAAATCTCAGCTCCCTGGTTTTACTACACAAAAGCTTTCGAGCATCTCCAGTTACTACTGTACTGTTCGCAAACTTGACTGAAATTTACAAGAAATCAGGGAAAAGCAAGTCGCAGCACACGCAGATGCAATATATTCATTATTACAAGAGTATGAGCTTCAGACCCCATTTCTGGTCTAACCAAAGATTTGTCTCTCCTACTAACAATGGTGTATAATCCTTTATAAATTACATGCACTGCACAATTATGCTAATGTATCTTGTATGTGACAATGTGTACATTTCAATAAATGGTACTTACCCCAAATAAAATTTCAGTGGAATGAAGTTAATGCCTCCGAGTCATTAGTACCCCTTTTTAAGTAGTGTTGCAAACACTCTGTAACGGAATGGTAACTTGCTCAAACTATACTGTGTTGCACAGGAAAATAAATTTTAGTGGAAACTCTTCGATGAAAGTTTTCAGTGAAGTGGGAAGAAATGGTCTGGGGTTGTTTCGGTCCACACTTTGCCTCACCCCCCTGATGGAATGAAGGCTGAATGACAAAGAGGCTTACAGTAAAAAATTTCAAGAGTTTGGTGTCTGCCTTGCCTAAGAATGGGGGTGTAGATTAAGTTGTAATTCAGGCCTGCCCCTTTACATAATATGATCTCAGCAGCCCTGAAAAAAAAATGCTCTGACTCAAAGTCTTTTAATATGTGTTAGAATACGTGGGCGCCAAAATGTAATGGTTGCGGCTTTAAAGGTCACTACCACTTCAGCTCGAAAGAATTAAATTCTAGTAGTGGATTAGCAAAACGCTTAAAAATCCTCATAGAATCGGACTCATTTACTAAACAAACTACGGACTTCTAAGTCTGACTCACAAACTTAATGGGACACTTACTAAACTGAAGGAAGGGACTTGCAAATATGTCTCACAAAGTACACCTGTATTTTAATATATATGTAAATATATATATGTATGTATGTATAAAACGCACATATGGAATTCCTTGAATATATGCTAGGGTGTGGCCAGGGATATACCAAATTGCCACGATGTTGGCCCTACTAGGGGAAAAAAATGCCCTTTTTTCTAAGGCATAACTAGTGTTTATGTAACTAAAGATGCATTTTCATGCTGGCTGCTGCTATCCTTCACCTGGACAGCTGGCCAGTAGTCATAGCCTGGTCTGAACTTCGCAAATGCGTAACGGCCATGTATGAACAGCGGCGCTACACGGACATGCAAATAATGTCAGCGAAATGCATTTGCGATGTATACAGAGGAGTGAGACACTTTTTAAAAATACGCCAATACCACCTGTCCCACTTTGCGAGGGACAGTCCCTCTTTGGGCAGTTGTGTCCTGACAAAAAAATTGTAAAAATGGCAAATGTCCTGAGATTTTAGGACAAAAAGATTTCCTATATTTTATGTAATCATTGCATAAAACAGTTATTCTGTATCTAAAATACATAAATGTTATAAGAAACAGAATAAGCAACTAAAATGCTACAAGAATAAACTTTTATTTAGGCAAAAAATTTAAGTTCTAACTTTTATACTGACCGTAGGTATGTGTCGGCCTGTAAAATCTGATGTTTGTACCAAATGTCCCACTTTGGCCATTTGAAAAGGTGGCAACCCTATTTTCGCATAAGAATAAATTGTATAAAGTTTGTTGTTTCGAAACTGTGAATTACTTCACAAAACAAGTTGTATTAGCTTTTGCATGTGGCAGGACAGCGCAGTTACTCCCAAGCTATTGCTGTCAACCAGTACATAGGGTATGATGTGGTACCCCTGTTTATTTATTTATGCACTATATTACCATGGTGTTATCTGTATTAACCTAGAGGATCTAGGCTCCAAAAATGATTTAGCACCTTTATGGCACGAATTACACCCTGTATTTCTTTACATTGCTATGAATTGATGTGTCTCTGAGTTGTCTCACAGTCCACTTTTACCCCCACTGAAATTACAAAATGTGAGGAGTCTGTCTGTATAGACTGCGCTGGGGTAAGTTGAGAAAAAGGGAACCTTCAAAAGTGAGGCATCTGATCCCTACACCACTGCAGTTCTCACTTTGCAAAGTCCAAAATTGGAATTTGAAATTCTAGGGGGTGAGAATGTTGGCTCCACCTGTTTTTGAGGTACCACTGAATCTTTCTCATATGCAGCCTGGCAAGTGGTATCATGGTGATCATAGAAGACATAAGAACCAATATCCTGAGAAATTCTCTGGAATAATATTGAAACTAATGACAAAAACTCAAGAATACAGTCATATGTAAGTCTACCTTGTCTTGAGGTAGAAAAGCCTTTTGTACTACGTCTGTAAGGCACCCTAGAAACACAATCCTATGTGACAGAGTATGGGAGGATTTTTATAAATTTATCTGGAATCCGAGATGGATTAGGACAGAAGTAAACTTTAAGGACTCCTGGCATTTGGGCAAAGACTCTGCACAGAGAAGTGCAGTAGGCCACTAGAAGGGCTAAGCATTTTGGAAGCATTGTTGGTGCAGTGGGGAGCCAAAAGGGTAATGCAGAGAATTGATAATGTGACCCAGAAACACAAAATCTTAGGTATTTCTTAAAAGTGTGTGCCATGGAAATGTAATGGTAAGCATCCTTTAGTTCTAAGGTCACCATAACACATTGGACTGGGAGTGGTGCCAACACAGATTGAAGCATCCACATCTTGAATTTTGGAATTTTCACAAAAAATTGTAATGGAGAAATCCAAAACCGGTCTCAAAAATGCTTCTTTTTGGGACTAGAAACATTCTGAAATAAAAGCCCCTTCCTGAGTTTTCTGCAGTAACATGCTCTACTATTCCTGATCGTATCATGTGTTGGAGGACCTGGGGAAACAACTTTAACTGAGAGGATGAGGGTGGTGGTGGATCCATCCTGAAAGAGCTGA
This sequence comes from Protopterus annectens, assembly GCF_019279795.1. Lineage (NCBI taxonomy): Eukaryota > Metazoa > Chordata > Ceratodontiformes > Protopteridae > Protopterus > Protopterus annectens. Next base: position 38,832,121 of record NC_056728.1, on the reverse strand, counting down.
GTGGATTCTTCTCATTGCCTACAGTAATCCTCCTGGATTACCTTTAAAACCCATTAGTCTAAAACTATCTGTTGCCAAATGAGGACATTGAGAGTCAGATTTCGTGAAAGGGGAAGAGGTGCTGGGGCAGAAGGGGGAGAAAAAGTGATTAAGTTCCTGGCATAGTCATTTGATTGCTGGTGCTGACCCTTTTTTAGTGGAACCTCCTTGTTTTTTTGAGCTGGTATTGGTCTCTTCCTGACATTTCTTCTCAGGTGCTTGGCTGTTGTTGGGCAACCCGCCTTGCTTGTTTTTTCTTTTAAAGGGACTAGTGTGTTTGGAAGGGAAGAACCTGGGGACTTGAACAATCCTAGATACTTCCTGCATTAATTTATCCCTCTCGTCCCACTGATTGATGACCTGCATAGCAAAAAATCCATGTAAAACTACTGTATGAAGGGCAAAACTTAAAATTTCTGACATTACCTCATCTCAAAACCTTTTATTACATAGCCAAATAAATCTATTCAAGACTATAACTGAAGCAAAATCACTAGAAACAGTATCAGCACAATCATGTACACTTTTCTAAGGAGCGCTTAGACACGAGGTAGGCTAGGAACAATATGATTCACAAAATACCTACCTTAAGGAGACAAAAAAGCAGACAACTCACTTGTGTGACTGGCACATCTTAACATAAGCTTCCACGTGTAGCCCTGGTAAAGGATTGTAAAGGCTAGAGTGGAGGAAGAAAAATCTCTGTTACCCTGTCTTTGCAGCCACTTGCTCTCTTTATCCCCAGGCACTAGACTGGGTGAGAATAAGAGTCTGCTAGTACTGGAAGCCATAGGCATAGGCACAGCAGGGTCTTCTCAAAGATGAGAATTGAAACATTTATTAGACAGAGAAATTGCATACAGTTTGTCTGCCTTCTTTGGAACAGATAACTGGGAGTCAGAAGTGTTACAGGCAGCTTTAAAAGTATCCTCCAATGCTGATAAAATGTGTGAAATGGGTGCAGTATTAGGGGCTTCTTGTTCAGGTACATCATAGTATCTGCCCAACTCAGGGAACATTTACCTGTTGCCAAGAAAACACATTCCTGTAGTCTAGAAATGGTTTCAGCAAAAGAGAAAGTCTCAATTTGTACATTTTTGGGTTCACTATATAAAAATATAATATATTATATATAAAAATCAGAGTCTTGGGCTATAGAGTCCTCAGGTGATATAACCCTGCCTATATCAACATAAGAATAATCAAAATAAACATCCTTTTCCTCAGAAGTAGGGGCATAATAATTTGAAAGAGACATTTGGCACCCAAAATTATCTGACTGCAATAAAACACGGGGTAAGAACACCAGTCTTACAAACAGAAATCATCTTATTTTCCATATGATTAACTTTCTGTTTGTTTTTCCTAGGGACAACCCTAAAGGAAGATCGAGTAGGGGAAGCATATCATCCCAAGTCAAAGGTCTCTTTCCCCGACCACTTCAAGAAGACCCACCCAAGGTGTCTCCCATACCTAAATTGGATGGTTCTCCCATGTCCATGTTGGACACTAGAATGGCCATGAAGGAAGGATGCGTTTGATTCCTGGTACATACTGGCTGGCAAGGCTATACCAGAGGGATTCAAGAAAATAAGAAAGTGGTTTGAGGAGCCACTGCACAGTCAACCTGCATTGGGTGAAGCATTAACGGAGCCCACACTAAAGGCAAGGACTCATCTTTTAACTGCTTTTTCTTTTTAGGTATGTTTAGAGAAGGAGCAGTAGGACAGAGATAAGTATCCATGCAGTAGCCAAGGAAGAAAACTTATAGCCGGTAAGCTAGGCTGGTAAGAGTCAGTCTTGAGGTAAGTTGTCACTTAGTTGATGCAAAAAGCACACAACCCCACCAGCAGTTTATAAATCCCCAATACAAATTTTACACAAGCAGTACGCAGAAAAATTCACTGCCCAAATACAGATATTTTCCTGAAAGAGAAATACCCAATAAAAATACAATAAAATGTGCTACCATGAATTATTCGTAAGTATTTATACAACAGTCCATTTTTCCTTTTAAAATATACTTTCCAAAAGTCAAACAAAACACTAAAACTCATAAAAATAAGTGTAGAGTAAGTCTCAAGTCACAAAATAACACTATGAGCCTAGAAAGCAAATCTTAGATTGATAACAATAGTAACTGAGGAATGTCTGTGAGCACGCCTGAAAAGCTAGTAGTCTTAAAGGAATATACCACAACTTTGACAGAAATCAACTAAAACACTCAAAGTATTATTACTATTATTATTATAATATAAAAATAAGCGTGGAAGGGTTCCCTAAAAGGGGTCTTATCTGTTTGATAGGAAGCCTTGACAGACTGCTGTTCCAGAGAAGCCTCTTAGCTGCATCTGCGTGAGAAGGCAAGAAAGTACTGAAGATTTTAGTCACTCTACAAAAGCTGAACAGTCTGACTACCAATCACAACTCAAATAAAAAACACACCCCTTTGAATAAATGCATATATAGAAATACAATCATGAAAACACCATTGGTTGATTTAAATTGGATGGTTTTAATTTAAATAGCACTACATGGCACAGGTTTTATTATATCCGATGAAGTGTTTGTTTTAACCTGAAAGTGCTTATCTACCTTTTTTATTTTTATTAAAAGTATTAGTTTAAGTACTGGACTGTGGTAGTTGGATTGTTCTGTTTTTGTATTGCTCTTTTTCTCATTCAGTCTTGAATTTTAGGAGCTGCCGGTGTTGTCCTTCTATAGTTTAGTCACTCTGACTGCTTTTATAGTTGCTTCCAAAAGCACCTAGCCTGTAGGCAGCCAGAGTGACTGTGTGGGAGGGGGCTAGGGCTTTGGGAAGCTGCTCATTTGCTGTATCATAGGCAGGCTATAACCCATAGACAACTACAGCAATGAGAATGATAAACATATTTTTATTTGCCTTAAAAAGGAAGTTTGGAAGATTTGGGTCACCTCCAAATCAGCTTTCCCTGCTCATCAAACCTGTTAAGTGCCTCAGCTGCAAAAGAATCAAACAGAACTTCTTTGTCCAGGGGGGATTTTAAAGGCTCAGTTTTAACATCTTCAGGAAGATTTTGAGAATGTAGACAAGCACATTTTCTCATGACTGACACAGAAGCAGTACCCCTGGAGGCAATATCAGTACCATCACAACAACACTTTAAGGCGATTTTAATTACAAGAGAAGCATTATTCAGCATTTTACACCTCAAAAGAGAAAAAGTTAACAGTTAACTTTTTCATGTTTTCAAAAGACAGTAGTAAAAATGTTAACATGTGATCCTGGTAATTTAAAATTCTAAATAGTAAAGTGGAAGAGGAATAAACTTTCTTCTCAAATGTGTCATAATCTTTCCAATACTTGTGAGAAAAAATGTGATTAACATTAGTAATTTGTCAAGCAGAAACAGTTCTGGACATGGAAACCACTGCAGTGTCTGCTTTAGGGTTAACAAATTCTTCTGAGTCTGAGATATTCTTTATAACCTGTTAGACTTCCAATGGGCAGGATGTTGACTGTCAGGTAAACTACATCTGTAAGAGAAAAATCTCTAAAGCAGATACAACAGGAGGAACATATCCAGCTGCAACAAATCATAATAAATTTGCTGAGAAATAGGAATTTCATTCTGATCCCTCTGAGAAACCCTTTCCATCTTAGAAAAAGTTTCAGAAAAAGAAATGTCTTCTGGAGGAAGTGTGAAGCAACTCTTCAGAATCAGAATCTTCAGGTTAAGAAGAAAATCTTGAAAGACAGCATTCACCTTTCAACCCCTGCTCTTCTGACATAAAAATCAGAATCAGAAAGTGAGGGGAAAAATATGTACTTAGCATAACATTCCATCTGTGTCTTCCATTTTCATTCTTCCCCAACCACTGGGTTTGAATCCATCTCGGCCACTTCTTCCAGCTCTTCTCTTTACACATAATGCCCCAACAACCTAACATACCTAAGATCTAGTTTGCTGCCCATATGATTAACAGAGCAGTGGAAATAAAAAAGAAATGGAAGCTAGAGCTCAAACAAGGAACAGAGGTTCCTACAATACTCTTCATCTCTCCAGGAGTAGACAAGGAGGGGGGTGGGTAGGTGAGAAGTTGAGGAATAATGAAAATGGACAATACAGATGGAACATTATGGTGAATACATACCTTTTTTATCTGATGTTCTCCATTTTCATTTATTCTTCAACCATTGAGACAGAGTCCCTATCTACTTAAATCCTGGAGGATTCTAAGGAGGGGTATTCTGGGGCACGGCTGAGCGACAGGCTACTCTTCCCCTACAGACCAGATCCAGTTTGTAATGAGCAATAAAGGTATGAGGATTATCCCAAGTTACAGATGCACAAATATTATCCAAGGAAGTTCTGGACAAAAAGGCTGCTGAAGTTCCCATAGACCTGGTGGAGTGGGCTGTGTGTGGTTTTGGTAAAGGTAAGCCCACTTTTTGATAAACAGAAGTAATACAATCAGTTGACCATTTGGCCAAAGTAACTTTAGATACTGGTTTGCTTAGTTTTGAATCAGAAAAGGAGAAAAACAGTTGCTCAGACATTCTTAGATCTTTAGTTTTGTGGAGGTAGAAATGTATTTGGCACTGTACATCTAACAAATGTAACAGATACTCACCTTTGTTCAGAAAATTTGGAAAGAATGCTGTAAGTTTAATGACCTCATTAACATTAGACTCAGAATCCACCTTTGGCAAAAAGGATGGATTGGTTCAAAAACAAAGCATATCCTTGTGCAATACTAAATAAGGAGATTTAGAGGACAATGATTGAAATTCAAACACTATTCTAGCAGATATAATAGCAACTAAGTAAACAGTTTTCCAAGTTAAACATTTTAGATGAGATTTAGCGGAAAGTTCAAAGGAAGGTTAAATCAAGGCCTGAAGTACAATGTTTAAATCCCAAGGATGGCTAGGAATCTTTAAAGAAGGTCTAAGTAAAAAGGTTCTTCTTAGAAAGGCTTTACAAAGTTTAGAAGAAGCTAAGTTAGAATTATTTACTCCCAGAAAAAAGTTGGAAGTGGCTGCTAATTGTACTGTAATAGTCCAGGAACTAGCACCTTCATTGAAAATTGTGGCTGAAAAGTCAAGGACATTTAAAATCAGTGCTGAAAAGGGAGCTACATTTTTGCTTAGAGCCCAAAGAACAAATATTTTCCATTTACTCTTGCAAATCTTTCTGGTTGAAGCTATATGGGAAAACAATAAAATGTGGCGGATGGGGGAGGACATCCTGGGCTGTCTAGCAATCAACATAACTGGAAAAAACAAGTGGTCAACTTGAGGCCTGTTAAGTCTGGGTGAGTTATGCCTGCTGGTTAAGACAGGAGGTCTAGAGCTGGATTCAGAATCAATGGTCGCTGTAGAAGGTGAAGCCTTAAAAAGAGAAATCAAATCTGATGAGGACAGTAAGGGACAATGAGGATAACCATGCTCTTCAACTGAGATGCTTTATGTAAAACTTTTGGAATGAGGGGTAATGGAGGATAAGCATAATGGAGATCAGGGGGCCAAGCATGAATTAGAGCATCTATCTCTGACTTCCCTGGTGGGGAGATCAGGGCAAAGAACCTGCTGCATTTGTTGTTGAGGGGAGAGGCAAATAGATTGCAGCATGGTTGGCCCCACTGACAGAAAATTTTCTCCACCAAGTTGATATTGAGACCACTCGTGAGGCATCAAAATGGACCTGTTTAACTTGTCTGAAATCATATTGGATTTCCCCGGGATGTGCATTGCTATCAAAAAGTGATTGGAAGAGAATGCCCATTGCCATACTGTCATACCCAAAGAGGGTGTGATCCCCCCCCCAAGTGTTAATGTACTAGACTACTGATATATTATCTGTCTGGATTGTAATAGTCCCAACTGGGAGGGTGTTATGAAAGGCTTGCAATGGTTGGAGTACAGCTGTCATCTCCAGGACATTGAAATGTGTCTTGGCCTCTTTAGGAGAACATGTGCCTTGGACTGTCCTTCCCAGGAAATGCCCCCCACCTGAGGTGAGAGGCATCCGTGGTCACTGTGGCCTTGAGTTGAGGGAGAACAAAAAGAAGGCCTTTGTGGAGTTGATTGGAGTAGTTCCACTATAGAAGGTAATTCTTGCATGCTTGAGTAATTTTGACTGGCATGGATGATGGGTGTTGCAGAACAGACCACTGAGTGGTGAGTGTCCATTGTAGTATTCTCATATGGAACCTGGTAAGCAGTACAAAGGTGATTGCTGCTGTCATGGATCCCAAGGCTTGAAGTATCAGATGTGCCAGAAGAGAAGAATTTTCAATTATCTTCTAGTCCTGGAATTGAATGGTTTCTATTTGAGAGAGAGGAAGAGAAGCTATTTGGGTGACTGTATTCAGATGAGCACTGATGATTTAAACTCTGAGTCGGTATGAGCTGAGATTTGTTGTAATTGACTAATATTTGAAGATGGGAGTGCAGATGGAGTAAGTAGCCCCTTGCTTGAATCAGTTGATGTCTAGTTGGTGCAGTCAAGAGAAAGTTATCTAGATATAGAAACACTCAGAATCCCAGCAGCCTCAGATAAGCTGCTATGACTTTCATGCATTTGGTGAACACCCTGGGGGCTATAGTGAGACCAAAGGGCAGTGCTCTGAAATGATAATGACTGGTTCTCAGCTGGAAGTGTAGGTATCTTTTGGAGTGTCTGCTCATTTTGATGTGGCAGTACACAGCTTGAAGATCTATTGAGCACATCCAGTCATCCTTGTGCAGAAATGGCAGAATGGACTGAACCAAGACCTTATAGAACGTTGTTTATTGAACAAACTGATTTAGTCTGCTGAGATCCAATACTTGTCTCAAGTCCCCTGTCTATTTTGCCACCAAAAAGAATTTTGAATAAATTCTGGATCCTCTCTGGTCTGGGGGGACCTCTTGGATAACTCTTTTCTCCACCTTTTTTTTTACCTCTAGAGAAGCTGCTTCACTCTGACTGGGTGGAACATCCGGGATCTACTTTGGAACTGCTGGAGAGGATTGGGGAAATGGTATAATATAACCTTTGGATATTATTTTCCACACCCATAAATCTTTTATGACATTTAACCAGGCTCTGAGGTGCAGGTATCAATGACCCCCAACTGCCTCCAGAGACAGACAGTAGGGCCTCCATTCAGGAGCACTGATAGGATCTGTCTGAGAGAGAATCTTGAGATCCCTGGTTATGCAGATCACTTCTGCCATGGAGACGGTATCTTCCATTTGAATTCCTCACCCCCACCCCTGGGGGAATTATCTCCATGTGATTCCTGAAAAGAACCCTAGGATTTGTTGAACCACATCTTTATACCACCTCATTATTTCCTAAAGAATGACCTTTGAGGAGTAGGAAAATGTGCATCCACTGCAAACAGGGTCATTCCTTCTTGTTCACACCTGGATAGTGTGTCTTTTATGTTGGGACCAAACAGCAAGGTTCTGTCAAAAGGTGTATTGATGAAAAAAGATTTAAATGTTTCCACAAAATCAAACAAGCATATCCAGGTATGTCTCTTAGTGGAAATGCCTGAAGAATGAATTAGTTATTGATTGAAGAGTAGTCAGCTGTGAGGGAATAGTATTCCCTTCCTCAGAGGACATGGACCTTGAAAAAGACTTGGTAAGCTCCTTGATCAAATCTTCTTGAAGTCTGGTAAAATGTGCCAAATAATTCAGTAACCTTAAAACGAAGGTCACTGATGCATAAACATGCTTCCCAAACCTGTACAGTGCACTAGACACCCTGTATTAATTTGCTGTAAGATGGCTTTACAGGTAGGTAAGGCTACCACACTTTCTGTGGATGTCATGGCAAGGATGTCATCCACTCTTAATCAGGGTGTATGACTGCACAGTTCTGACTTTTGTCTAAGATTGATACAGGTCATATACATTTGAAAGTCTGTTGGATCAGATTATGGTGGTGACACACAGACTTTTTTAAGACTTGCCCCTCTGAGGTCATCTCAGTCACAACTCTTCCTCTGCAGTTGTAGGTTTTCTTCAACATGCAACACCAGTGCTTTCTTCTTGAAGTTTTCCTTTCCAGATGGTACACATTCTACAGGACTTACTTTCCCTTTTGTGATAGGCTCATAGCGTATATGAATCCACTGTTGCTGGGAGTGGTATAGCTCACTTCCACCATAGTGTTCCATTGTAAATCCTGACATACACTTCGCTTCTGCATAGTATGCATTTTGAAGGCATAGGGTTCAAGCTTCTAAACACTGGCTTTTTGTAATTTCAACTTTTTGCTTATTCAAGGTTCCACTCTCAAGCAATTGCATTTTGGTCTTGCATTCATTCGACCTTACAAACTAGAACCATTTTTTACTTATATTCTCTGAGGTTTTGTCTCAGGCATACAAATAATGCTGTCAGTGACTAGGGTAGGGACTACTAGCAGGTTATATGCCAGGCCACCTTCTATATTTCATGCTGCCAAAGAGCATACTGCTAATATGGCAAATGAAGTTAGGATGATGGAAGGCAAGTCATTATTAACTGAGAAGGAAGAGTTCCTGGCCTCTCTGCATGAGGGATCATGGTCATCATAAGGCCACAGTGGAGTGCTAGATCTTGGAGTAGAACTGCAGTTTACTCCTAGAATCTCAACTTGAGGTGACCCACATGTGTATCTGTGATGTTCTGAGGAATTTATGCTGCTTAACTGTTATTTATTGGAGCATTAGTGCTTCATAATAAAAGAGTACCAGTCCAATGTAAGTTTCATAGGTTTAAATACTGAGTTCCAGCACAAAGGTCATTGAGGAACACAGTCTCCACCAACACAAAAATTCATCTTATTATGTCCATGGGTCTTAGTGCAATCACATATTTTTAAACTTAATACTACCTTTAAATCTTCAATTTTCTAGGCTTTATAAGCTAATATGAGTATACCCCTAAAATTAATGGTAATATAAAGAGTAAACATCAAGTTGTTTGTTTTCTTCATATGTTAAATCTGTCACTGATTTATTTAGCTTTGTAAAATTTCTTTGGACAGACTCAAGTCAGTTTAGTTGTCTTGGAGTGTCAATACAAAAAGAGTGTTTATATTCTAGTATAGGCAGGGGTGGCTCATGCTATAGGGCTGCAGGACTGCAGCCCTCCCACCTAGAAAACAAATAAAAATAAAACTGAGAAACACAAAATGTCTGCGCATGTGGGCAAGCTCTAGATACACAGGAACACTCTCAGTTTAGATGGGGGAAAGGCATCTCGGCCCCAAGATGCTCAGCAGTCTGTGCGGTGGTGACATCACAGAATGGAGGCACTCCAGACTGCAGCAGCAGGCTGGACCAATCAAGATGCAGCTAACAAGGTGCACTGGACCAATTGTGAGGAATAGGGTTGCTCGGCAGCAGCAATTTGGATATCATCAGCAGCAAGGTGAGCAGTTATCTAGACAAATATCATCAGCAAGGTAAGCAGTGGTGTGTGTAATGCTACAGATGCTATATGCTGCTGGCTAGAGCAAACTCATGGTGGTGTGGTAGGGAATATCTCAGGCTTGTACCCTGTACTTCATATGCAGGTGATAAGGGCCTGAATTCCCTACCCACCACAATTTGTAAAAAAATGCAGATTTTTGTCTCATATTTGATCTGTTCTGTTCCTCATAATAGCTGTGGTTTCTAAATATTTACATACTTTTATATTTGATGGTGCAGTGGTAGCAATATTGTCTCACAACTGTAGGTTCTCAGGTTTGATTCTTTGCTGGGGTGCCTTCTGTGTGGGGTCTGCATTTTCTCCCTGTGTTTGTGTGGGTTTGCTTTTGTGTCGTCCCATGTTACAAAGACATGTGTCTGCATTATTTCTTCCTGGGCCTCTGCTGAAAATTGTTTTTTTTTTGTTCCAAGTCATACTGTCCTGGTTAACAAATGTAAAATAAAATTGACAGGCATTTGAATTTCAAACTTCAGGTTTCTGAATGTTTAGCTCCTTACATATTTGATGGTGCAGTGGTAGCATTATTGCCTCACAGCTATAGGTTTTTCCTGGTTTGATTATTGGCTGGGGTGCCTTCTGTGTGGAGTCTGCATCTCCTCCCTGTGTTTGTGTGGGTTTGCTCTGGTGTCCTGCCATTTTACAAAGACATGTGTCTGCAGTATTTCTCCCTGGGCCTCTGCTGAAAATTGTTTTTGTTCCGTCAGACTTTCCTGGTTAACAAATGTTAAATAAGTAAAATTGACAGGCATTTAAATTTCAGACTTCGTATTCTTCAGAAAATACATAGTAATACAAAACCTTTTATTCTAGCAATTTTCTAAGTTTATAAGATGAATATTTGAAATTTGCCCTATTTTTAGGACTGTATTCCCCCATTATTGGCTTTGTCCAGGATTTTTGTGCTAAGGTTGACAGCTGTGGCAAGAACTGAATTCACTGAATATGTTTGAGGGCTGTATTCCCTCATTACTGTGTTTGTCCAGATGTTTTGTGCTAAGAGTTGACAGCTATGGTGAGAACTGAATTCACTAAATGATAGCCATTTAAGTTTCAGTCTTCCTGTCTTTTACAAAGCAGCTGATTTGGCGTAGTGGTGTGTTGCTCTGACTGTTTTGCACGGGGACCTTGGCAGTAAAATGTATGGTGGTAACACAGCATTTTATTCTAGCAACTTTCCAAGATTATGCAAGTAATGTTTAATGTGTCCCTGGTTTTTGGGCTTTTGACCGCCCCCCCCCCAATAAATTTTGGCTTTTTCCAGATTTCTTGTGCTGCGAAGTTGAGACGCAATTGAGTATTGACTAGATTTTACAAGGAGCTGAGAGCTGCAGGGGAAGAGAAGTTTAGTGCTGCTTATGGTGAGTCCACTCACATTGTTAATAGCACAACAGGTTGTGTACTTGCTTTTGATGCAGAAGGCTGTGGGTTCTACTTCCACAAGAGGTGGATGCTGCCCTACTGAGAATGTCGTCTTTGGCGAAGATACTAACTATGAACCTGCCATTACTCAGATCTAGTTTGCAAACAAACCAGACCAAAAGATCCAACACCTCCGGTGCAAGAACTATACACTCTCTCAGACATTCAGAGACACTCTCTCACCATAGCAATAACTAATGGTAGAAACATATACCCCATGGTACATGGGACCATATACTCCGGAAGGGGTTAAGACAAGTAGATCAGCATCTAATCCTACCAGTTCTTCCAAAACACGTGGGGAGGGGAAGGGAGGGAATGTAAGAACAAAGGCGAGATGAACACTCCCTAGCTCCGTCACCCCGAGTAACTTATGGAAGAACATTCCTAAGCACAGTGGAACCAAATGATGTCCTGTCTTTGGAGACTTTGTCCACTCTATAATGAGTGATGAAAGTATGTGGCTTAGACGACGTGGCTGCTGCACAAATAGTGTCCAAAGGCAAGCGAGCTGCATGAGCTAAGGAAGTGGAGACGGATCTAGTAGAATGGGCCTTAGGTTTGGTGGGTAAGGACTGATTTGATTTAGAGTATACAAAGGCTATACAGTCAGCAAGCCATTTAGATAGTGTACGTTTAGTAATTGCCATGCCCTTTTTATTGTCTGCAAACGCGATGAAGAGCTGATCTGTTTTCCTGTAAGCTTTGGTTCTATCCAAATAAAATCTTAATTGCCTGTGAACATCCAACTTGTGCAGCATATGCTCCAGTTTGTTAGTATGGTTCTTGAAAAAGGTAGGGAGTTCTATAGACTGGTTAATATTCGTAACTGAACATACCTTTGGAAGGAAAGATGGATTTGTACGCAAAGAGACTCTATCTGGATGGAATATCAAGTAAGGTGGTCTGACCGATAATGCTTGCAATTCTGATACTCCACGAGCTGAGGTCACAGCGACGAGGAACAGTGTCTTCCATGATAAGAACTTTAAAAGGCAGAACGAAGCAGGTTCAAAGGGTGGCAACATGAGTTGCGACAGTAACAAATTCAAGCTCCATGGAAAGAAAGCTTTTCTGACGGGCGGTCTAAGATGGAAGGTTCCTTTCATAAAGGCCTTACAAAGTCTGTGAGACATAATGGGAGAACTTTCCTCACCAATATGGAAGTTTGATATGGCCGCCAACTGTACTCTTAGTGTGGAAGTAGAAGCTCCTTTGTGAAAGAGGATAGATAAGAATTCTAAAACTTTATGTAGAGGAGCTACCAAGGGGTCTAAGTGTTGGCTGGACGCCCAGTACACAAAGCGTTTCCACTTACTCCTGTAGAGTTTAGTAGCGGAAGTTTTATGAGAAGCAGCCAGAATGTGTTGAACTGCCAGGGAGAGTAGATCAGACCTGGCTAGGCAGGGAAGTGGAGCAGCCAAGCTGCTAGTTTGAGGGATTGAAGAGACGGGTGAGGAACTCCCGACGAATGGGTCAGTAGATCTGGTACTGGGTCCAGAATCCAAGGTTCCTCTATTTGATAGGCTCGAAGAAAGGGGAACCATATCTGCCAAGGCCAGAATGGGGCTGTGAGTATTATTGTCCTTTCCAGGTTCCTGGCTTTCTGTAGAAATCTGGGAATCAAGGGAGTAGGTGGAAATGCATATAGGAGACCCGGGGGCCAATCGTGTATCAGTGCGTCCCTGGGGACATCCCCCGGAGGGGGTAGAAGGGCAAAGTAGCTTCTGCATTTTTCATTCAACGGGGAAGCAAACAGATCGCAGCAAGGCTGGTCCCATTTGCAGAAGATCTTTTCTGCCATCTGTGGGTTGAGGGACCACTCGTGAGGTAACAGGATGGCTCTGCTCAACCTGTCCGCAATGACGTTGGATGACCCCGGGATGTGTGTTGCTATCAGAAAGCGACCCGTGGACTCTGCCCATTGCCAAATTCTCATGGCCTCTCTGCATAACAGGTAAGACCTGGTTCCCCCTTGCTTGTTTATGTACCAGACCACAGACATGTTGTCCGTCTGGACTGCTACTGTTCCTAGAGGTAAGAGGGCTTGAAAGTGTTGCAACGCCAGGAACACCACCCTCAGCTCCAGAACATTTATGTGTAGAGTGTACTCCATGTTGGACCATTCCCCTTGGACTGTTCTTCCCTGAAAAAGTCCCCCCCACCCTATCAGGGAAGTGCCCGTGGTTATTGTGGCCATTGGACTGGGTAGAACAAACGGACGACCCATAGTGAGTTTCTGATTGCACACCCACCATGACAGGTCCCGTCTGCAAGAGTCTGTTATCAGAATCTTGTGCACTAGGGGTAAGTGTTGGAATGACCACTGCGCGAATAGCAGCCATTATAGGATCCTCATGTGTAATCTTCCCATAGGAACTGCGATTAGTGACGCTGCCATTAGTCCCAAAACTTTCAACACCAGTTTGGCCGGGGCTTTCTTGCTCTCTAGTAGAAGAAGAACCTGCTGTTTGAGGGTTGACGCCCTTATCGGAGGGAGCTTTAGCAGTGTTGATTGTGTATCTAGGTCTGCTCCAATGAATGAAATACGCTGTGAGGGCAATAAGCAAGACTTTTCGAAGTTTATCGAAATCCCTAGGTGGGAACAAAGGTTGACTGTGTAGTCTCTGGCTTGCAGGAGGCGACGCTCAGTGGTGGCGGTGAGGAGCCAATCGTCCAGATAGGGAAACACCTGGAATCCTTGTTGTCTCAAGTGAGACACAACTACTGCCATGCATTTGGTGAATACCCTGGGGGCTGAGGTGAGTCCAAAGGGCAGAGCTTGAAACTGAAAGTGACTGGCTCCCAGCCAGAAGTGCAGGTGATCTCTGGATGGTCTGGCCATTTTGATGTGGTAGTACACGTCTTTGAGATCTATAGAGCACATCCAATCATCCTTCTATAAGAATGTAAGGATCGATTGAAGCGTGACCATTCGGAACTTTTCCTTCTTCACGAAGGTGTTGAGATTTCTGAGATCTAAGATCGGTCTCCAGTCCCCTGTCTTTTTTGGAACTAAAAAGAACCTTGAGTAAGTTCCGGATCCTCTTTGGTCCGCCAGGACTGGTAGGATGACTCTGTTTTCGAGCAGCTTTGAAATTTCTACAGCTGCTGGGTTTTGCAGACAGGGTGGCACATCTGGAAACCTTCTTTGTAGAGGTGGAGTTGATGTGAAGGGGATTTTGTATCCTCCGGTTATAATGCTTTTTACCCAGGAATCCAAAGTAATATTTAGCCAGGCCAGTGGATATAAAGCCAAGCGACCCCCGACTGCCTCCAGAGCAGGACAGCCGGGCCTCCCTTCAGGAGTGCTGGAAAGGAATCCCTGTCGCCTTGGTTATGCAGACCCCCTCTGCCACCGGGGCGGCGTCTTCCATTTCTACCCCCCTCTGCCTCTGGAGGGGGTATCACTCTGTGTGGCTTGGAAAGATCCCTGATTCTTACGGAACCACATTTTCCTGCCTCGTTGCCCTTTGGGGTACGGTCTAGTAGGAGCGGAAAAACGGACCCCGACAGCAGACAGGGTCTTTCCCTCTTGCTCACACCGAGTCAGAGTCTCCTTAACCTCGGGCCCGAAGAGTGTGGCACCATCAAAAGGGGCATTGGCAAAGGAAGACTTGAAGGCTTCCGCAAAGGAGCACAGCTGCATCCATGATTGTCTTCGAAGAGCAATCGCTGAAGCTGCAGCTCTACTCGATCCTTCGACTGCATACGAGATGAGCCTCATGGATGAGTTTACAATGGAGGTAAGGGTGTTAAGTTGTGCTGTTACCTTATCTGAAACAGCAGCATCTGTGTTACCCTGGAGAGTATCTGTCAGCTCCTTGATGAGATCCCTCTGCAGACGTGTGAAATGAGTCAAATAGTTTAGCGAACGCTTGGAAAAAGTCACTGAACTAAAAACGCACTTCCCATATCTGTCCATAGTCCTAGAGTCCTTATTAGGAGGATGAACAGATGAGGAAGACTCAGACATCTCCTTTTTCATGGCTGCTGCCACCACCATAGCGTCGACCGGAACTCCCTTGGTGAGATAAGTTTTATCTTGGGGGGCGGTGATAAACTTGTTTGGTTTCCTAGGGACTGGTTCCACTGTGTCAGGTGTCTCCCACGCCCTTCGAGCAATCAATTCTATTAATTCATCGAAGGGCGGAGTCACCCAGGAGGTAGAAGGTTGAGCCCCAAAAGCCTTCAGCAGCACCAACTCATCCTCAGTGGGTGCTAGGGATTGCCAATCATCCCTCTGTTTCAAGATCTCCAGGATGTCTGCAAATGACACATCCTCAGAGGGTGATTTGGGGGACCCCTCTGCCTCATCCAAGTCGGTGTCAGATGTTAGAGATTCCTGTGGGGAATCTATGTGCCTCCTCTTGCACAACCGTTTCCTCGGGACCTCATCAGAGGGGGCTTCTGGTGAGGCCTCCAAGGAACAGGGGGAACCCTCTGGGGGTGGCTAAGGCAATGGGGCTCTACGCTTTGGATGGGTCATGGGAGCAGAAACAGAAAGCGGCCCTTTTGGGGAAGGAGAAGATTCCCCTGATGAAGTGGTTGTCTGTGCAGACAATACTTTCCTCATAAGGTCAAAGGCCCCCGAACCCCGGGCCAAGGGCTCCCCCGGTTCCGAAGAACACGGGAGCATCCCAGATCCAGGTGCTGTGGGCTCCGACCCCGAGGATGGAGCCGAGCCAGTCTGCGCCGAGGCCCTGAGAGGGAGAGTCAGCACCGACAGGTCGGTACGACTCTCGGTCTCGGAACTGAGGAGAGACCGTCGGCTCCACGACTCTATCATCAGGTCATCTTCTCCCGGCTCCGAGATCTGGATGGGTCTCAAAGGAGGACCCGTTGGAGATATGGGGAGGCCTTCTAGTTTCGACACCAACTGGGAGGAAACTGCAATCAACTTGGAAAGGGCCGTGTTTTCCATGAGTTTCTGCACGACACGATCCACATCTATCTCAGATAACGGTCTGGAAGAACGGGTCGAAGGAGTTGAACATGGCACCAACCGAAGAATGGACGGTGGTGGCAGCTCCGACACCAGTTCCAAGATCTGGGGCTCAGGGAAAGATAAATGTTCGACACTCGGCCCCGAGGTCTGTGGAACTGGCGAACGAACCCTAGAAGATGAACTCAGAGCCAATGACATGGGCTCCGACATCTTCGACCCCTTCGAGGATTTAGAAGCCTGATCCGACTTGTCCAAAGCCTCTTGAAAGGCAGGCTTAAGTAATCCTCTGTCTATAAGCTTCCTGCGTCTATCTGTCATGACCCTCCCGCTAAAGGAATGGCAAATAGAACAATCCTCTTGAAGGTGGAGAGGGCCAAGACAGTAAACGCAGGAAGCATGATTGTCAGTAATCGACATTTTCTGCCCACACTGACATCTCTTAAAGCCGGATTTAGCTTTCTCCGACATGACTAAATAACAAACACTAGGCAGATATAAGAGAAAAACTACTATTAATCACTAAAATCCTATAAATGTGTGTATATATATATATATATATATATATATATATATATATATATATATATATATATATATGTCTAGAAATACCTTATATAAGTATACAAGACACTCACAAACCACACCCAGAGAAAAAAGGGGTTAGGCCACAAAAAGGTGCTTGAAGAATAAAAGGGGATATATCTGAAAATAACACACACACACAGCACTTCTATATACTACTTAAGAAATATAAACTTATTTCAGCAAAAAAATAAGCAGCTTATCTGTAAACTGTAACCAAATATCAATTTTTTTTTATGGTCCGAGCTCTCCTCGATCCGATCTGTTGCAGCGGCAAACTAGATCTGAGTAATGGCAGGGAGGATTGTGGGATATGGGCTGGTCTCGAGCTTCTCTGAGATTCAGAGCTTTGCGATGCTGCCAACTCGAACCCATGTGTAAGAACAAACAGCGAGATTGAACATTCTCACATCATGGGGTTTACAATTAAGAAGTAACTGTAATAATCAGAGTTATAGATTATTTTTATTTCAAAAATGCATGTAGATTCTTTTATTTTGTCGGCTGCTCAAGTTAGCAGTACTAATATTAAAAAAGTGTCCCTTCTTTGACAGGTTCCCAGCTGTATTGTGTAGCTATTTTATATTTTTTCATCACATTTTTGGTCTATTTTACATAAAATTGTGTTTTGTTTTTGGCAAATTAGTGGGAAATCATTAAAGACTGAAGTTAGAAAATAATGACAGACATTTGAGTTTCAGATTTCATACCCTTCAGAAAATTCATACTAATGCAAGACCTACTATTCTATTATCTTTTTCAGTTTATAAGAGCAATATTTAAAAAGTGTTCTTATTTTTTGGCCTTTGTCCCACTTCTATGTATGGCTTTGTCCAGATTTCTTTCTCTGAGGTTGAGAGGTATGACAAATGTGTCAGGGCCATCACAGTCAGCCAGAGACATTTCAAATTGTGACATACTTGTTGCACCCCACTCCCCCACGTAGTGACTCTGGATGTGTCCAAGCAAGGCAAGGAGCAGTTATGCAGTGTAAATGTGCAGAGTATCCCCCCATCCAAGGTAGACACAAGTACTACACTGGCTTTTCATCTGTCCTTGATTTTGCAGAATGGTCTGGTTTGTCATATTTTTCTACTGTTGATTTATGCTTATTACTCAAAGTGCCTGTTGCTCTGTGTTTAAGTAGCAATGCTTTAATGACCATCAGGTAAGCTTGTCTGAGATCGTAAGATGCAAGTAAGCTTTAATAAGCATACTGTTAAAGAATTGCCAACATTGAAAGCCTTTCTGTTGTTGCCATGCAGAGAATACTTAACTAGATAATGTATAAGCCTTGGGTATTGAAATGCATGTGACAGTATTTGTAATAAAGGACAGGATTACATTATTTTAAGAAGCTCATTACACTTGTTGGATACTTCCAGTCATCTCTGCAGGCTTTACCTGTAAACTAAACAGAATGCCAATCTATCATGTGTGGTCCATAACCTGTACAGTAATAATTTAAGCAATGTATCTTGAGCTTGTTTCTTGTTTGCTCTTCATTTTTTACTTTGATCATGTTTTCCCCATGAAACAAGTAGATAGTTGTCAGGCAGCAGATCTTTTTTGGATAAGAAACATTTTTACAAGTGGGGGCATCACAGAGATTGCTACTTTCAGCATGTTACTTGGTACTTTAATAAAGCTGAATATAAATTATAATTAGAACTGCAGTGCAAGGAGAAGTGGTTTGAGTTGAGTGCTGCTTGTTTTTCTTATACTTGATTTTGACAGGCATTCCAGTAATGTATTTATAAAGTAATTTATTTTTTCATGCTTCACAACTTTTTGTTTCCATCTAAATATTAAGTAAGCTATTATGTAGCCAATGCATTGAAATATTTTTATTCTTCTACACTTCATTTTGTCTTGATTGGACTCTCATAATGATGGTTTGGCACCCAGGGTAACGTATTTAATTAAAGTTAGTTTTTGTGGTTTTGAGCATAGCTCCTCCCCTTCCCATTGACCCCACCCATTCAGCTGTCTCCTGCAGCCCCCCTTTGATTTGAAGTCACCAGCCATCACTGAGTATAGGCCATGCATATACTTTATACAAAGCAGTCATTACACAAAGTAATCATCTCCGGTGGTGATATTTATAAGCTCATTCGCCACATTGCATGCCTTGCTATAATATACATTTTTGAAAAATAGTTTACTTGGTATTGTAATCCATAGGTCTTTGTATTCCACCTCTCCTAATCTTTTAGCTTAATTGGTTCTCTCATCAAAGTTTTCCAAAAAAAAAATGTATTTACTAATGCTAAACTTTATACCTATATTTGGTGCCCAATTAAACATTTCAGAAAGATACGTATTGATCTTATTATAATCCTCTGTACTAACTACAATAAAGTATGCCTTCAGTCATCTTATATATTTAACCGGAAATATTTGTACTTAGATATACTTGCAAAACCTAGATTAAATGACATAGGACATAGTACAGATCTCTGTGGAACGCCACATAATAACTGTAAAGGCTCTGATGTAAAACCCTGAATAACTACCGACTGTCTTCATCCTGTTAACCAGTTCCATATCCATTGTAATAGAAATGTATTATACCTGTTCTAAACCAGCAATTTAAGGATTGAAACATAGGGCGACATTCCAAAATTTTTAGCTAACTATCTAAAAGGATGATGCTACATTTTATCCCCAGATCCACAGCAAGGGTAACTTGTTCATAAAAATCAGTAATGTCAGTAATTGTAGAACAGTCTTTAATGAAGCCATATTGATATGGTACGGGATGATTTTTCTGAAATCACATTTTGGGGAATCACAACTGACCCGAACAAGATTGACTGAAAATTAATTTGACTAAATCATGACTGACTGAACATTGCAATATGAAGAAGCAATGATTCACTGTTAAGAGTTTTTCACTTTTTTCAACTGTTATGTGACTGTGAAGTTAGTATACTTAAATAAAGTGATGTGGGGTTGCAGAAGCAACACCCCCCCCCAAAAAAAAAAAATTCTCAAAGTGTTTGCTCTTTTTCTATGAAATGTATTTGTGCATCAGCAGTCATTCAGAGTGTGTGTGTGTGTGTGTGTGTGTGTGTGTGTGTGTGTGTGTGTGTGTGTGTGTGTGTGTGTGTGTGTACACATGTGTATGTGTTTCTTTTCTCCTCTGTTGTGTGGCTATGGAGTTACATGTAACATGTTCTAAGGTATGTTTGGTGTACTAAAGTTTTTCAGTCAAATGTGATTCTGTAAACTGAAATGACAGTCAAATGTGTTTTCAAGTCAAAGTTGTTCAGTTAGTTGTGATTCAATGAAGTGTGATTCATCCAAAACAATTAAACTCTTTGATACTATTACTTTCTTCAATGGTCTTTTTTTCAAATTCATTAAAGTAAACATCTTTCATCACCAGTCAGTCTGATATGTAGCAGTTTTGTGAATATTAAATTCCTATAGGTTTGGTATATGGATCAGTTCACGTCTTGAACTATCCAAAACTGATTTTTTTTATGTTCAGATTTCAAAATATTTAGATGGTTCATTGTCTACTAGTGTATTTATAAAGCAATTTCCAAAAAAAGACATAAACGTATCTGTTGAGACTTCTCATCCTAGGCATATGAGCAGAAATAGTCTCAAGATTCAGTTTTTAAGATGTTAACTGATATAGGATACCGAGGAACTTTATGATCATATGGTAGATGATCTGAGCCATAGATTTATGCATCAAGGTTATGATACATGACAAATGGGAGGAAATCTGACTGCTAGTGAAAGATATGTCAAGAATAGATGTATTATATTTACAGGTTAATTCCACCCAGGAATTTTCACAGTCAGACACTTCTGTGTTTTTAGCTATTTATGGAAGTAATGTTAGGTATGTTTTTGATGCCATTAAAAGTCATTGGTCAGTCTTACTGGGAAACCATATATTGTCCAGTATTCTGCCAACAGAATACAAATTTAGTTTCAGAAGAAGAAAAAGTATGGACTAGGTATTTGCAAAATATAAAAATAAATGCCATCCACTTATGGAATCCACTGCAGAAATGCTTTTCCCAGACTGGTGGATCTCTGGAAAATGTAGTTACTGCAAATATATTTTACAGACAGATGTTTTTACATTTAAAATTGGTGAGATATATTGCTATCTGTTGTACATATGACCATGTTTTGACTTATAGTTATGCTGAGGACATTGGTATTAGGAAGGGATGATAAACTATATTACTTAGCACACTGTCTCATGTGAAGAATTTTCACTTGCCTGTTCCCAGTGGGGAACACTGAAGGTGCAGAAGCAATGGGATTTAGGC